>NC_080162.1:178038674-178338674 GCF_950295315.1 Erinaceus europaeus
CATTTTTTTATGCAAACACTAAATCTGAAGAAGAAGACATACAGAAATCACTCCCATTTACTGTTTCAGCAAAATCAATCAAATACCTAGGAATAAAGTTGACCAAAGAAGTGAAAGACTTGTATACTGAAAACTATGAGTCGCTACTCAAGGAGATAGAAACTGATACCAAGAAATGGAAAGATATCCCATGCTCATGGATTGGAAGAATAAATATCATCAAAATGAATATTCTCCCCAGAGCCATATACAAATTTAATGCAATACCCATCAAAGTTCCACCAGGCTTCTTTAGGAGAATAGAACAAACACTACAATCATTTATCTGGAACCTGAAAACACCTAGAATTGCCAAAACCATCTTAAGGAAAAGAAACAGAAATGGAGGCATCACATTCCCAGTCCTTAAACTATATTATAAAGCCATCATCGTCAAAACAGCATGGTACTGGAACAAAAATAGGCATACAGACCAGTGGAACAGAATTGAAAGCCCAGAAGTAAATCCCAACACCTATGGGCATCTAATCTTTGATAAGGGGGCCCAAAGGATTAAATGGAAAAAGGAGGCTCTCTTCAATAAATGGTGCTGGGAAAACTGGGTTGAAACATGCAGAAGAATGAAATTGAACCACTTTATCTCACGAGAAACAAAAATAAACTCCAAATGGATCAAAGACCTAGATGTCAGACAAGAAACAATCAAATACTTAGAGGAAAACATTGGTAAAAGACTTTCCCACATACACCTCAAGGACATCTTTGATGAATCAAACCCAATTGCAAGGAAGACCAAAGCAGAAACAAACCAATGGGACTACATCAAATTGAAAAGCTTCTGCACATCCAAAGAAACTATTAAACAAACAGAGAGACCCCTCACAGAATGGGAGAAGATCTTCACATGCCAGACATCAGACAAGAAACTAATCACCAAAATATATAAAGAGCTCAGCAAACTTAGCACCAAAAAAGCAAATGACCCCATCCAAAAATGGGCAGAGGAAATGAACAAAACATTCACCACAGAGGAGATCCAAAAGGCTAACAAACATATGAAAAACTGCTCTAGGTCACTGATTATCAGAGAAATGCAAATCAAGACAACACTAAGATACCACCTCACTCCTGTAAGAATGGCATACATAAAAAAGGACAGCAGCAACAAATGCTGGAGAGGATGTGGGGACAGAGGAACCCTTTTACATTGCTGGTGGGAATGTAAATTGGTACAGCCTCTGTGGAGAGCAGTCTGGAAAACTCTCAGAAGGCTAGACATGGACCTTCCATATGACCCAATAATTCCTCTCTTGGGGTTATACCCCAAGTACTCCATAACACCCAACCAAAAAGAGGTGTGTACTCCTATGTTCATAGCAGCACAATTCATAATAGCTAAAACCTGCAAGCAACCCAGGTGCCCAACACCAGATGAGTGGCTGAGAAAGCTGTGGTATATATACACAATGGAATACTATGCAGCTATCAAGAACAATGAACCCACCTTCTCTGACCCATCTTGGACAGAGCTAGAAGGAATTATGTTAAGTGAACTAAGTCAGAAAGATAAAGATGAGTATGGGATGATCCCACTCATCAACAGAAGCTGACTAAGAAGATCTGAAAGGGAAACTAAAAGCAGGACCTGATCAAATTGTAAGTAGGGCACCAAAGTAAAAACCCAGTGGTGATGGGTAGGCATGTAGTTTCCTGGGCCAGTGGGGGGTGGGAGTGGGCGGGAGGGATGGGTCACAGTCCTTTGGTGGTGGGAATGGTGATTATGTACACTCCTAGCAAAATGTAGACATATAAATTAGTAGTTAATTAATATGAGAGGGGGAAATCAATTGTATGTCTCAAAGTTTCTCAAAAGACAAACTGAATCTTTTTAATATATAGGCTATGTATTTGATATGCGGACTCTCTCAAAAGCCTAGACCAAGTAGATTAGAAGCTTCCAATAGCACAGCTATATACAAGATACTGGGTACTGTCCAGCAAACCATAACAAAGGGACTTTTCAAAGTTAACCCAATTAACAAAGAATGTGATGATAATATTAACTATTGATTGTCTTTTTGAACCCTAAGACAGCAGGAACCTCACATCTTCACTATAGAGCCCCTACTTCCCCCAGTCCTGGAACCCTTGGATAGGGCCCACTTTCCCGTATGCATCTCCCAATCCAAACCAAATAACATTGCATCTGCCGATTACAACCTAACCAAAGCAACGATTGCTTCCTCACCTCAGAATGTATCCAGAGACTTCACGTGTGGAATGACAACCCTTCAGCTTCATTACTCGGGTGAGACATTTCCTTTTATAGTACACTCTAATTTCATCTCAGGTAGTTCACTTTCTAACAAAGTCCCATAACCTAGATATACACCAGTTTCTGTGAGAGAGAGCTTATGTGCACACGTATCCATAAACTACTGCAAAATATATACCTGAAAGCAGGACTACACTAGAGTTTGCAGTGAGTACCTCCCTAACACTTCCTCTCCACTATTCCAAGCTTGGGATCCATGATTGCTCAACAAATTGTTTGGCTTCATATGTTAACTCTCTTTTCAATCACCAGGTTCCAGATGCCACCAGGATGCTGGCTAGGCTTCCCTGGATTGAAGACCCCACCAATGTGTCCTGGAGCTCAGCTTCCCCAGAGACACACCCTACTAGGGAAAGAGAGAGGCAGACTGGGGGTATGGACCGACCAGTCTACGCCCATGTTCAGCGGGGAAGCAATTACAGAAGCCAGACCTTCTACCTTCTGCAACCCTCAACGATCCTGGGTCCATGCTCCCAGAGGGATAGAGAATGGGAAAGCTACCATGGGAGGGGGTGGGTTATGGGGATTGGGTGTTGGGAATTTTGTGGAGTTGTACCCCTCCTACCTTATGCTTTTGTTCACTAATCCTTTCTTAAATAAAAAATTTTAAAAAAAAATTTTTCAATCAATTATTTATTACATAGGCGTAGACATCTTCTTCCTTTACCCAACTTCACTTCTATCATTCATATTAGATATTCAACTATTTATATTAAAGGCAGTAAATAAGGTTATTCTTCTTTTTAAAAATTATTTATTTAAGAAAAGAGACATTAACAAAATCATAAGATGGGGGGGTACAACTCCACACAACTCCTGCCACCCAATCTCCATATCCCATCCCATCCCCAATAGCTTTCCCATTCTCTATCCCTCTAGGAGCATGGACCCAGGGTCGTTGTGGGTTGCAGAAGGTGGAAGGTCTGGCTTCTGTAATTGCTTCCCCACTGAACATGGGCATTGACTGGTCCATCCATACTCCCAGCCTGCCTAGACCTTCCAGATGTACTTTGTTCCTAATTCAACTTCAATTAGACTCCATAATCTTAATACTGCCTTGGGTAAAGCAAATAACATCCAAGGCCTTAATAACTGGGAAAAAGTCTAATCTTGTCAGACAAAAGAAAAAGGGGGGGGCTACAAAAACTGGAAAAGGGCAAGAGGCTGGCTCCCTTGATAATCGCCATTTTGGCCTAAGCCAGGCCACCTTATCATCTGGAGTCCTAGTTAGGGAATCCATGACTTCTCTTACAGATAATGTAGGCCTAGACCTACAACAGAGTCTTCTCTTTACCATCACTGGTCACTTCAATCAGGAATGTCATCATTAGCCTTTCTGTGGGCCTTTTCAAGACCTTACCCTCCCTATAAACTAGCAATGCTAAGAAGTCCACTTTCTAAAGAAACTCTGGTTCATCCTCCTCTGCCACATGAGGAAGACTGGTCCTGTAGATGTATGCAGCCTAGAATGTTCCCATCTGTGACCATCAGGTGTGAGCTCAGACTGTCAGGGAATTGAAGATTATGCAAGGCCCCTGTGCCAAAGATGTTTTTATACATGGTTCCCAGGTCAGATTGATGTGATTAACAGTTAATTGAATTCTATATATTTTTTCAAGTTTGGAAGCCACTCTCTGCCCTAACCCAGCTTTAAGCTCTACTCTCTACTCTGATACCACCTTCCTAGACAATACTTCTACTCCACCTATCAAGTTACCTATCAAAATCAAGAAAAGATTACTAAAGTCCTAGGCTCCTAGGAAGACACCTAAAATAGACACCTTAACTTCTTTCCACTCTAATGTCCCTATTCTCATTGCCTCTATTTCTATTCTTTGGTTTCAGATTATTAAGCATTTCCCTCTATTTTATATGTTACTGTCTTTCAGTAAGTTCCAGATGCTACTATGATTTCATCCTCACCTCCCTGGGCATATGACCTCCTTCTTCATTTTTTTCTCTTTAATTTCTTTATTGGGGAATTAATGTTTTACATTCAACAGTAAATACAATAGTTTGTACATGCATAACATTTCCCTGTTTTCCATATAACAAGACAACCCCCAATAGTTCCTCTGTCATCCTTTTTGGACTTGTATTCTCCCCCCCACCCCAATCACCCCAGAGTCTTTTACTTTGGTGCAATATGCCAATTCCAGTTCAGGTTCTATTCTGTTTTCTCTTCTGATCTTGCTTTTCAACTTCTGCCAGAGAGTGAGATCATCCCATATTTATCCTTCTGTTTCTGACTTATTTCACTTAACATGAATTTTTCAAGGTCCTTCCAAGATCAGCTGAAAATGGTGAAGTCACCATTTTTTATAGCTGAGTAGTATTCCATGGTGTATAAATACCACAACTTACTCAGCCACTCATCTGTTGTTGGACACCTGGGTTGCTTCCAAGTTTTGGTTATTAAAAATTGTGCTGCTAAGAACATATGAGTACACAGATATTTTTGGATGGGTGTGTTGGGTTCCTTAGGATATATCCCCAGGGGAGGAATTGCAGGATCATAGGATAGGTCCATTTCTAGCCAACTGAGAGTTCTCCAGTCTGTTCTCCACAGAGGTTGGACCAACTGACATTCCCACCAGTATGCAGTAGGGTTCCTTTGACACCACAATGTCTCCAGCATTTGTTGCTTCTACCTTTTCTGATGTATGACATTCTTACAGGAGTGAAGTGGTATCTCATTGTTGTCTTTATTTGTATTTCTCTGACAATCAAAGACTTGGAGCATTTTCATGTGTTTCTCATCATTTTGTAGCTCTTCGTTGGTGGATAGTCTATCCATGTCCTCTTCCCATTTTTGGATGGGGTTATCTGTTTTCTTGTTGTTGGGTTTGGCAAGCTTTTTATATATTTTGGTTAGTAGCCTCTTGTCTGATGTATGGAATGTAAAGATCTTCTTCCATTCTGTGAGGGACCCCTGGTTTGGGTAGTGGTTTTTTTTTTTTTTTTTTTTTTTTTGCTGTACAGAAGCTTTTTAATTTTATGTAGTCCCATAGGTTTATGCTTGCCTTAGTCTTCTTTGTAATTGGATTCGTTTCATTGAAGATATCTTTAAAATTTATATGGAAAAGAGTTCAGTCAATATTTTCCTCTAAGTATCTCATAGTTTGTGGTCTACCATCCAAGTCCTTGATCCACTTGGGATTTACTTTTGTATTTGGTGAAATATAGTGGCTCAGTTTCATTCTTCCACATGTTTCAACCCATTTTTTCCAACACCATTTGTTGAAGAAACTCTGCTTTCCCCATTTAATAGTCTGGACACTTTTGTCAAAGATTAGATGTCCACATGTGTGGGGGCTTACTTCTGGGCTCTTAATTCTATTCTACTGGTCAGTGTGTCTATTGGGAAGATGACCTCCTTAATGTTTCTCAGAACCTTGGTTATTCAGAGAACTACTCTACTAGAGAAATATAGAGACATGTCCATGCTATCGACAAGAGGGAAGAAAATCTGGAGAATACCTGAGGAAGTCAGGTGTTTTTCACTTATCTGAGAAGGGAAAGTGTTAGTCTGCTTCTAAATTCTGCTTCTAAGACCCCTTCTGTTGCATTGCTTGACTCTGTGGTCTATTTACATAATCATTGTTTTCATTGGTTCAATCCCCACTGGTTCACATGCTTTCTCCTTCTCCCCACCCCCTATCCTACATATTTCCTCTTCCTGACACTTCCACCTTAGGAGATACATAGGACAGAATTGTGATTAGAGATTAGATTTTTGAACTACATCCTTGCTCATCAATAAATATTGAATTGCATTCCCAGCTCAGCCATGAGTCCCTGGTTGTCTATCTCACACCTGCGAAGCTAGCCCGAAATCTGGCGTCCCGAACTGGGACCCACAGGAAAAGAAAAAGATAGGGCCCCTGGAAATAGTAATTAGGTACAGGTGAAGCTTATAAAATATTCTTATCCAACTTCAATCTAGCTAAAACTAGTAAAGTCACGGGCTCCTTGGAATATACCTAAAACAGAACTGCTAGCTTTTTCCAAAACAGAGACCCCTATCTTCATCTGCAATATTCATGCCTTTAGGCTCATTATTAGTCAACAATTTGTTCTGAATTATATCTTAACTCTTTTTCAGCCACCAGGTTCCAGATGATACCATGATGCCAACCTGATTTATTGGGCAGAGAACCCCACCATGTGTCTTGGAGTCCTGCCTCCCTAGATCCCTGCCCCACTAGGGAAAGAGTGAGATAGGCTGGGGGTATGGATTGACGACAATGCCCATGTTCAGCTGGGAAGCAATTACAGAAGCCAGACCTTCCACCTTCTGCATCCCACAATGATCCTGGGTCCATACTCCCAGAGGGATAAAGAATAGGGAAGCTATCAAGGGGTGGGATTGTATATGGAGCTCTTTGGGTGGGCATTGTGTGGAAATGTACACCACTTATTCTATGTTCTTGTCAATGTTTCCATTTTATAAATTAAAAAATAAGCACAATAAATATCAATGAATTATTTGTTAAATTTTCTTTGAGATGACATTTTCATCATTTACTAAATTTCCAGGTATAGCTGTTATATCTTGTTTAGTCATGTACCAGTGCTCTAATTTTTGATTATGCAGATTTTGTTGTATGTTTGCTATTTGATATGAATTAGTCTTCTTACAATCTATTTTAGAAAGCTAGTCTATTAATGATGCTATTTTTCATTTTATTTTCTTCATATATTAGAAATAACTCTCTATACCTGCTCATAAAATCTTTTTCCCTTTTTTATTCTATTTCTTTTATTCCTTTTTTCTTTTATGTATTTATTTTTTCACCCCTCCCACCATCAAAGGTCTGTATCCCATCCTTATCTCCATAGATAACCACTATAGTTCTCCCACAGCCTTAGAAACAAGTAGACACTTTGTTTTGAACATTGCTATACTTAATTCTCTATGTTACACATATGAGGGAAGCCATTCACAAAATCCTCCCTTTTTTCTAAACTAGTCTCACAATTTAATCAACTGCTTTTATTTTATATGTTTAATTCCAGTAACTGAAAGATACAAATAGTGTTCAAATGATTGCTTGGCATATGCTTTTTCCATTCCTGTAAACATATCTCCATGATAAACTACTAGAAGTACAATTACTTTAACAAAAGCAAATGATTAAAGAGTTCTGCTAGATATTTCAAGTTTCTCTTCAGAAAGAGTTTAGTGTGTGTTTTCTCTACCAGCTAATGAGAATGTCTGTTTCACCACATAGTAATCATCAAAAAAATGTGTTTCCACACTATCTAACTATAGGTTCAATTTCTATTTCTTTAGTAGTAAGGACAAATATCTTTCACAACTTAAAAGAATAATATTTGGGGCAAGGAGGTAATGCACCCAGTTGAGAGAACACATATAGGACAGGGGTTCAAGCCTCAGACCTCCACCTTTAGGGATGAAACTTCAGAAGCAGTAGAGCCAGGCTCCTTCTATATCTATTTCCCACTCCCCTCTCAATTTCTTTCTATCCTATCAAATGAAAGTAAATAAAAGTAGATAAAGTAAATAACAGAAAGGGAAACTCAAAGCAGGATTTGACTAAATCTGGAGTAGGGCAACAAAGTAAAAACCCTGGGTACAGGGTGAGGGTGGATGTTCAACTTCATGGGGTGGGGGGTTGAGAGGGGTGGTGGAACATAGTCTTTTGGTGATGGGAATCTTGTTTATGTTTACTCCTATTAATTTGTAGTCACAATTTTTAATAAAATAAAAAATGAGATGAAATGGTGTTTACAAAAGGACAAAAATGGCCCCTAGGATGGTAGATTCTTCATATAGGCAGCAAGCTCCAGTAATAGCCCTGGTGGCAACTGAATAATAGATATTCATCTATTCATAGTTTTGATTCACTTTTCTATTTGGTTTTTTACCTATTTGGGGGGGGGTCTTATGCTACAGCAATCTGAAGAATGTATTAAAAAATGAAGAAGTTTACTAGTCCTAAATTTGTTTTTTCCTATACCTGTTAGGTCTTCACTGCTTTTGTGTGCTGATTGCCTTTCATAGGTTGAGGAAATCTAGGGAATATATATAAGCTCTCAAGGTTCAAAAGGACTTGGCTGGAAAGAAAGTATAAATAAATAAATAAATAAATAAATATAAAAGGTCTGCTGTGCATTATTTAGTTTAACACAAGTCAATAATTCATTCACAGTTAATAGTATTTATATGCTCTTCCTGTATTTGGGAGCTTCTCTCTGGCCTGATGCAGCTTTTTAATTCTATCCTCAACTCTGACACCATCTTCCCAGACAATACTTATAGTCCACCTTCATGTTAGCTGTAGAGCTCAAAAATTAGTAAAGTCATGGGCCCCTCGGAAAATACTTAAAATAGACTTCCTAGCTCCTTCTAACATGAAGACCCCAAATTTCATCTGCTATACTCTTACTTTAGGTTTCTGATTATTAAACAAAGTGTTCTGCTTTATATCTTACTGCTTTTCAGCCACCAGGTTACAGATGCTACCATGATGCCAATTTGACTTCCCTGGGCAGACCAACCCACTTATGTGTCCCACTTCCACAGAGCCCTACCCCACTAGGGAAAAATATAAACAAGTTGGGGGTATGTATCATCCTGTAAACACCCATGTACAATGAGGAAGTAATTACAGAACCCAGATCTCTCATCTTCTGCTCCCCATAATTATTCTGAGTCCATACTCCCAGAAATATAAAGAATAGGAAAACTTCCAGTGGAGGGAAGAGTATATGGAACCCTGGTGGTGGGAATTGTATGGAATTGTACCCCTCTTATCCCACAATCTTGCCATTCATTATTAAATCACTAATACAAAATTTAAAAGTCAAGGACTCAACAAAATATTAGTGAGTTTTTAATTAGGTCTGTCCCATGACTGAACAAATTTCTGTGACAAAATGAATACATACAAGGGTAAATAAAATGAGAATATTTTCACAAACAATTTGCCATGAGCATTTTGAAAGAGAAATGGTAACATGTAGGGAACTGTGAGGATATGGTAGAGCTTGGGGGGACCCAGTAAAAAGTGAGGGCCTGAGGGGCATGGCCAATCCTATCAGTCTCTCTCTACTAACAGGTCAAGCAAGGAAGGACATGGCCTCCAGGGTCTGCCCCGAGTATCAGCCTCCCTGCCTCACAATAGTCCACTCCCTTATTATCTACATAATCATTGTTTTGCCTGAAAGTCCCCTCCCTACTTCCCCACCCATTCCATCCCTTTGATCATATCTGATCTATCTTCTCTCTGTCCTCAGGATCCAGCTCTGGCTGCTGGTTACCGATAACCTTGCTTTCTTGTTCCTTTAACTGATCAAACTTCTTGCTCAACAATTACTGGAAAATTCCTGCCCCTGCCCCAGACCCTTTGTCTCCCTACCATATATAGTATACACATGTCACTTCCTCCTGTGACCCCTTCCTCCCTACCATATATGGTATACACATGTCACTTTCTCCTGCGATTCCTTATAAACCCTGCTTTGCTGTTCAATAAAGGGATTTTTGTGCACGGCCCATTCCCCCCCGGTG
This sequence comes from Erinaceus europaeus, assembly GCF_950295315.1. Lineage (NCBI taxonomy): Eukaryota > Metazoa > Chordata > Mammalia > Eulipotyphla > Erinaceidae > Erinaceus > Erinaceus europaeus. The sequence goes on from NC_080162.1 coordinate 178,048,547, forward strand.
ATCCCTAGTACATCTCTTGCTACTTACACAGGGAAAGACCCAGCCGCTCACTTGTGCTGCCCAGATACATTCTTTTTAGGCCCCTGCATCTGGTGCGCAACAGAGCAGGTAAGCTCTAAAGTTTTTGCCCAGGAAGAGGCCTCCCCACCCAAGAGTCCAACAGTAAACAAGAGAAAACCAGGGTAAATGTTTGTTATTTGTTTTCAGAAAGAATTCATAATATTTTTTTAAATTTATTTTTTTATTTAAGAAAGGATAAATTAACAAAACCATAGGGTAGGAGGGGTACAACTCCACACAATTCCCACCACCCAATCTCCATATCCCATCCCCTCCCCTGATAGCTTTCACATTCTCTATCCCTCTGGGAGTTCATAATATTTTTAAAGAAGAATTTTCAGGAACCGGGTGGTAGCAAAGCGCAAGGACCGACATAAGAATCTGAGTTTGAGTCCCTGGCTCCCCACCTGCAGAGGGGGGTCACTATACAAATGGTGAGGCAGGTCTGTAGTTGTCTACCTTTCTCTCTCCCTCTCTGTCTTTTCCTGTCTCATTTTCTCTCTGTCCTATCCAACAGCAATGACAACAGCAATAATAATAACAACAATAAACAACAAGGCCAACAAAAGGAAAAAAAAAAAAGGCCTTCTGGAGCAGTGGATTTGAAGTGCAGGCACCATGCCCCAGTAATAACACTGGAGGCAAAAAGAAGAAGGAGGAGGAGAAGGAGTATAATTTTCATTGGAAAGATAAAATTTGAATGAGAATAGAATAAGAAACCAGCAAAACTCAAACATAGGAACCCAAGGTAGTAAGAATCATATAGCTCACAAACCGATGAGTCTAATTAGAACAGAACTATCAAAGGGTTGTATATTATTCTATCACTAGACAATTTCTTACAATATAAGCCTCAATAAATTTATATGAAAAAGGATTCTAGGGGCTGAGCAGTAGAGCAGCAGCTTAAGCGTACATGGTAAAAAGAGCAGGGAACAACGTAAGATCTTGGCTTCCCACCTGCTGTGGGGGGGATCGCATCACAAGCAGTGAAGCAGGTCTGCAGGTGTTTTTTCCTATCTCTGTCTTCCCCTCCTTCAATTTCTCTCTCTGTTCTATCCAACAATAACAATAACAACAAGGGGAAAAAAAAAAAGTAGGGGATGGCTTCTAGGATCAGTGGATTCGTAGTACAGTCACCGAGCCCCATCGATAACTGTGGAGGCCAAAAAAAGGATGCTAATCTTCTCAAATGCAGAAATGTATTCTTATCCAAGGTTATAAATTGGACTCCATTTTTAACCAAGTCTTTAATTTGCTAAGAACCACATGAATTCTTCTTCATGAGAAAATATCTGCCTCAAGAAATATTTCACCTAGAGATTTCATCACAGTTCAAATACATCTTGCAAAGCATATGAATATTTTTAAAAATAATGTCAATGAAGATTGTGTCTAGCATAGTTATGTTAAAAACTCTTCCTCAACTGCTTCTATGTTTAGAGGGAGAATATATAAAATCATACACAATGTTAGATATAGTTTGATATAATATCTACCAGTATCTACCAGTGGTAAGAAAACACAAATATTTTGGTCATTTAGGTAGGTATTTAATTATTTTAGTGGAAGAATTAAAATAAAACAGATCAAAGGAGAACTGCTAGACTGGAGACCAAGAACCAGCATTGACTTTTAAAGTTCCTAGAGATTCTAAATGAACATTCAAATTTGAGGATGGTACAAAGTCCACTGGAAAGATAGTACTATTGTCCTAAAAAGTAAAATATTAGCCTGAATTTGTCATTTGCAATTTCTCAAGAAATAGCTTAATCTTGAAGCTTGCTAATGCATATTTTTGTTGACTTTATTTGCACTTATTGATGTAATATCTAATAAAAATATTTGTATTGTGCTTATTATAATAACCTTTAATGTAAACTTGAAAATGACTGTTGAAGGCCACATCCATAGAAAGCAGTATAATTTTACTGATGAGGGTCACAGTAATGAACAATTTTGCCAAAAAGTCTTATTTTTTAAATTTCATTTATTGTAATGAGAAAGAGTAGATACAGAGGGAAAGATACATAGAGAGAGACAGAGACACCAGAACACTGCTCAGTCCTGGCTTATGGTGGGGCTGGGGATTGAACCTGGGACCTCAGAGCCTCAGGCTTGAAAGGCTTTTGCATAACCATTATGCTGTCTCCCCAGGCCCCTCAAAAAGTCTTAAAACTTTGGGTCCATACTCCCAGAGGGATTAAAGAATAGGAAAGCTATCAGGGGAGGGGATGGGATATGGAGATCTGGTGGTGGGAATTGTGTGGAGTTGTACCCCTCTTATCCTACGGTTTTGTTAATGTCTCCTTTTTGTAAAAAAAAAAAAAAAAGTATTAAACACCAAAAAGGTAGACATATACATGGAAGATATTTCAAGACACAGAATATTTTCAAAAACTGTATTACATTATATTAATTATTGGGAAGAAGTCAATTTAAGCCTAACTTCTTTTCAAAAGGACAATTAGTTCACATCGTTATTCTTGACTAAAATGATGCTGTTGTGTATAATTTGAGTAAGCAGATGAATAATTCTTAATATAAATTTAATATTGATTACAATGATTTGCATGAAGTCAAAAAAGCAACTTACTTACTTGTTTATGTAGAATCAGGATAATATTATACGTTAAGATTAAATCTGTATGAAATACGTCTATTTTGTGGACCAGGAGGTGGCACAGTGGATAAGGCTTTGGACTCTCAAGCATGAGGTCCCAAGTTCAATCCCTGGCTAGCACATGTACCAGAGTGATGTCTGGTTCTTTCTCTCTCTCTCTCCTATCATTTCTCATGAATAAATAAATAAAACTTAAAAAAAAAAGAAATACGTCTATATTACGTTAAACACATCACAAATTTGAAAGTTGGCATATTAAACTAAGCTATTAATAATCTGATGTAAAATCATGGTTGGAAACATCAGATTTTTGGAAGGCTAGTATTCTCAATGTTTAGTAAAATTTATAATTAGAATCTTATTGCAGGTTTTATTTTTCTTTTTTCCAAAGAATTAAGGCCATCGCTAAGTAAACATCCCTTACAGAAACCAGAATGCCACCTACTGGCAGTCTCCAAAAATTGTAAACTCTTAAACAAAATAATAATGATTAATTGATTTCAAATAAGAAACATATCAAATAATGTTCCCTATCTTAAAATAATTTTATATGTTCATATGATATGTTTAGAAATTAGTCTCATATTTGAGATAGTTTATATTCACATAGTGAATTTTACTAACATTCGAGAAAAACATCCATAGAGTATTATAAATATTATCAAATGGCTAATATTATCCTTAAATTCTTACTAATTTAAAGGGTTAAAGATGCCTTTAAAGAGGTGGTCAATTCTGGGAAACTTGTGTTGCTTAATAGTTCACTAATGAGTTTTTCTCAAGAATACTGATGAAAATTGACTTAGCATAGATGAGAACTTTTTTTTTTTTTTTAATAAAAAGGAAACTGACAAAACCACAGAATAAGAGGCATACAACTCCACACAATTCTCACCGCCAGAACTCAGTGTCCAATCCCCTCCCCTGATAGCTTTCCTATTCTTTAACCCTCTGGGAGTATGGAACCAAGGTCATTATGGGGTGCAAAATGTGGAAGGTCTGGCTTCTGTAATTGTTTCCCTGCTGAACATGGACGTTGACAGGTCGATCCATACTCCCAGCCTGTCTCTCTATTTCCCTAGTGGGGTGGGGCTCTGGGGAAGCGGAGCTCCAGGACACATTGGTGGGGCTGTCTGTGCAGAAAGTCTGGTTGGCATCATGGTACCACCTAGAACCTGGTCGCTGAACAAAGAGAGTTAACATACAAAGCTAAACAAATTTTTGACTTATCATGAACCTAAAGGCCGGAATAGTGCAGATGAAGTATTGGGGGATCCTCCATTTTGTAGATAGCTGGTAAGCCTATTTTAGTTATATTCCAAGGAGACTGAGGCTATACTAGTTTTTTTTTTTTCCCTGCGCCTGAAATCTGATATACAGTTTACCCCTTTCCCATATTTGAGAGTTACTCTCTTTCCTGATCCAGCTTTCTGGTCCTTTTTCCAGCCATGACATCATCTCCCCACACAAGAACTTGGATGAGAACTATTTTTTTAATTTTATTTTTTATTTAAGAAAGGATTAATTAACAAAACCATAGGGTATGAGGGGTACAATTCCACACAATTTCCACCACCCAATCTCCATTTCCCACCACCTCCCCTGATAGCTTTCCCATTCTCTATCCCTCTAGGAGCATGGACCCAGGGTCATTGTTGGTTGCAGAAGGTAGAAGGTCTGGCTTCTGTAATTGCTTCCCCGCTGAACATGGGTGTTGACTGGTCAGTACATATTCCCAGTCTACTTTCTTTCTTTCCCTAGTAGGGTGGGTCTCTGGGGAAGAGGAGCTCCAGGACACATTGGTGGGGTCTTCAGTCTAGGGAAGCCTGGCCAGCATCCTGATGACATCTGGAACCTGGTGACAGAAAAGAGATTTAACATACGAAGCCAAACAAATTGTTGAGCAATCATGGACCCAAAGCTTGGAATAGTGGAGAGGAAGTGTTAGGGGGGTACTCACTGCAAACTCTAGTGTACTTCTGCTTTCAGGTATATATTTTGCAGTAGTTTACAGATACATGTGAACATATGTTCTATCTCACAGAAACTGGTGTATATGTAGGTTTTGGGACTTTGTTGGAAAGGGAACCACCTGAGATGAGATGAAATTAGAGTATACTATGAAAGGAAAGGTCTCACCCGAGTAATGAAGCTTAAGGGTTGTCATTCTACACGTGAAGTCTCTGGACACAGTCTGAAGTGAAGCATGTTGAGGTGGCAATCGTTGTGTTGGTTAGGTTGTGATCAGCAGATGCAATATTATTTGATATGGATTGGGAGAGGCATAAGGGAAAGTGGGCCCTATCCAATGGTTCCAGGACTGGGGGAAGTAGAGGCTCTATAGTGGAGATGTGAGGTTCCTGCTGTCTTAGGGTTCAAAAAGACGATAGTTAATGTTATCATCACATTATTTGGTAATTGGGTTAACTTTGAAAAGTCCTTTTGTTATGGTTTGCTGTAGAGTACCCAGTATCTTGTATGTAGCTATGCAATTGGTTGCTTCTGATCTACTTGGTCTAGGCTTTTGAGAGAGTCTGCATATCAATTACACAGCCTATATATTGAAAAGATTCAGTTTGCGTTTTGAAAACTTCGAGACATACTATTAATTTTCCCCCTCGTATTAACTAGTGATTTATATGACTACATTTTACTAGCAGTGTACATAAACACCATTCCCACCACCAAAAGACTGTGACCCATCCCTCCCACACACTCCCACCCCTCACTGGCCCAGGAAGCTGCATGTCTACCCCTCACCACAGGGTTTTTACATTTGGTCAGGTCCTGCTTTTAGTTTCCCTTTCAGATCTTCTTAGTCAACTTCTGTTGATGAGTGGGGTCATCCCATACTCATCTTTATCTTTCTGACTTAGCTCACTTAAAATAATTCCTTCTAGCTCTGTCCAAGATGGGTCAGAGAAGATGGGTTCATTGTTCTTGATAGCTGCATAGTATTACATTGTGTACATATACCACAGCTTTCTCAGCCACTCATCTGGTGTTGGGCACCTGGGTTGCTTGCAGGTTTTAGCTATTATGAATTGTGCTGCTATGAACATAGGAGTACACACCTCTTTTTGGTTGGGTGTTATGGAGTCCTTGGGGTATAACCCCAGGAGAGGAATTACTGGATCATATGGAAGGTCCATGTCTAGCCTTCTGAGAGTTTTCCAGACTGCTCTCCACAGAGGCTGTACCAATTTACATTCCCACCAGCAATGTAAAAGGGTTCCTCTGTCCCCACATCCTCTCCAGCATTTGTTGCTGCTGTCCTTTTTGATGTAAGCCATTCTTACAGGAGTGAGGTGGTATCTTAGTGTTGTCTTAATTTGCATTTCTCTGACAATCAGTGACATAGAGCAGTTTTTCATATGTTTGTTAGCCTTTTGGATCTCCTCTGAGGTGAATGTTTTGTTCATATCCTCTGCCCATTTTTGGATGGGATCATTTGCTTTTTTGGTGCTAAGTTTGCTGAGCTCTTTATATATTTTGGTGATTAGTTTCTTGTCTGATGTATGGCATGTGAAGATCTTCTCCCAATCTGTGAGGGGTCTCTTTTTTTGTTTAATAGTTTCTTTGGATGTGCAGAAGCTTTTCAATTTGATGTAGTCTCATTGATTTGTTTCTTCTTTAGTTTTCCTTGTGTTTGATTCATCAAAGATGTCCTTGAGATGTAGGTGGAAAACTGTTTTACAATGTTTTCCTCTAAGGATTTGATGGTTTCTGGTCTGCCATCCAGGTCTTTGATCCTTTTGGAGTTGATTTTTGTTTCTGGTGAGATAAAGTGGTTCAATTTCATTCTTCTGCATGTTACAACCCAGTTTTCCCAGCACCATTTATTGAAGGGAGCCTCCTTTTTCCATTTATTCCTTTGGGCCCCCTTATCAAAGATTAGATGTCCATAGGTGTGGGGATTTATTTCTGGGCTTTCAATTCTGTTCCACTGCTCTGTGTGCCTATTTTTGCTCCAGTACCATGCTGTTTTGATGATGATGGCTTTATAATATAGTTTAAGGTCTGGGAGTGTGAAGCCTCCATTTTGTTTCTTTTCCTCAAGATGGTTTTGGCAATTCTAGGTGTTTTCATGTTCCAGATAAATGACTGTAGTGTTTGTTCTATTCTCTTAAAGAAGCTTGGTGTAACTTTGATGGGTATTGCATTAAATTTGTATATGGCTCTGGGGAGAATATTCATTTTGATGATATTTATTCTTGCAATCCATGAGCATGGATATCTTTCCAATTCTTGGTATCAGTTTCTATTTCCTTGAGTAGCGACTCATATTTTTCAGCATACAAGTCTTTCACTTCTTTGGTCAACTTTATTCCTAGGTATTTGACTGATTTTGCTGAAACATTAAATGGAAGTGCTTTCTGGATGTCTTCTTCCTCAGATTTAGTGTTTGCATAAAGAAATGCCACTGATTTTTGTACATTGATTTTGTAGCCTGATACCTTGCAATATTGCCTAATAACTTCCAGTAGTTTTCTGCTGGATTCTTTAGGTTTTTCTATGCATACTATCATATCATCTGCAAATAGTAAGAGCTTGACTTCTTCCCTTCCAATCTGTATTCCTTTGATTTCTTTCTCTTGCCTGATTGCTATTGCAAGAACTTCCAATAATATGTTGAAGAGTAACGGTGACAGTGGACAGCCCTGTCTAGTCCCCGATCTGAGGGGGAATGCTTTCAGCTTCTGTCCATTGAGTATGATGTTGGATGTAGGTTTGCTATATATGGATTACTCTATCTTGAGGAATTTCCCATCTATTCCTATTTTTTGTAGAGTTGTGATCATGAATGGGTGTTGGATTTTGTCAAAGGCTTTCGCTGCATCTATTGAAATAATCATGTGGTTTTTGGCTTTGCTTTGATTGATGTGGTGAATGGCATTGATTGACTTACAGATGTTGAACCAGCCTTGCATTCCTGGGATGAATTACACTTGGTCGTGATGAACAATCTTTTTGATATATTGCTACATCCGGTTGACCAAGATATTGTTTAATATTTTGGCATCTATGTTCATCTGAGATATTGGTCTGTAGTTTTCCTTTTTTGTTCTGTCCCTATCAGCTTTTGGTATCAGGGTGATGTTGGCTTCGTAGAAGGTAGAAGGGAGTATTCCTGTTTCTTCAATCTTATGGAAAAGCTTAAGAAGTATGGGTACTAACTGTTTCCTGAAAGTTTTGTAGAATTCATTTGTGAAGTCATCTGGTCCAGGACTTTTGTTGTTGGGGAGGTTCTTAATAACGGTTTCAATTTCTTTGTCTGTGATTGGTGCATTTAGATTTTGTAGTTCTTCTTGGTTCAGTTTTGGAAGGGCATAGGTTTCTAGGAATTGTTCCATTTCTTCCAGATTCTCTAGCTTGGTGGCGTATAGTTCTTTATAGAAGTTTCGCAGGATTCTCTGGATTTCTGTGGTGTCAGTTGTGATATCTCCTCCATTGTTTACAATTAATTTGAGTCTTCTCTCTTTTTTGTTTGGTGAGTCTGGCTAGGTGTTTGTTAATTTTGTTTTATCTTTGAAAGAACCAACATTTGGCTTCATTGATCTTTTGTATGGTTCTTTTATTTTTGATGTTGTTTATTTCTTCTCTAACTTTAGTGATTTCTGTCCTTCTGGATGCTTTAGGGTTCCTTTGTTCCTCTTCCTCTAAGTTCTTGAGGTGTGCAGTAAGGTCGTTCATTTGAGCTTCTTTTGGTGTTTAATATGTGATTGTATGGCTATAAGTTTCCCTCTCAGTACTGCTTTAGCTGTGTCCCAAATATTTTGATAAGTTGTATCTTCATTTTCATTTGTTTCCAGGAACATTTGAATTTCCTGCTTGAGTGAATCTCTGACCCAGTGGTTCTTAAGGAGGATCTTGTTTAGTTTCCAAATTCTGTGACTTTTGATAATTTTCTGTTTGTTGTTAAATGTTAGTTTTACACCACTGTGGTCTGCGAAGATACTTGGGATGATTTCAATGTTCTTGAATTTATTGATGCTCTCTTTGTGGCCTAACATGTGATCTATCCTTGAGTATGTATTATGTGGATTTGAAAAGAAGGTGTATTCCAGTTTTTTGGGGTGAAGGAGTCTGAAAATGTCCAAGAGGTCTAGTCTGTCAATCTCTTCATTCAACTCACTTGTATATTTGTTGGTTCTCTGCTTTGTTGATCTGTCTAAGTGTGAGAGTGGGGTATTGAAGTCTCCCACTATTATTGTATTACTACTGATGTATTTTTGAAATTCTTTCAGTAAGTGCTTGATGTATTTAGATGGTCCCTCATTGGGTGCATAGATGTTAACTATTATTAAGTCTTCTTGGCTGATTTATCCTTTAAACATTATGTAATGCCCTTGCATATCTTTTATTACTTTTTTTAATTTAAAATCTATCATGTCTGAGATGAGAATGGCTGTTCCTGCCCTTTTTTGTGGTCCGTTAGCCTGTATGATAGTTTTCCATCCTTTCACTTTAAGTCTGTGTTTATCTTGTTGTGACAGATGGGATTCTTGCAAGCAGCATATGGTTGGATTATGTTTTCTGATCCATCCCCCAACTCTGTGCCTTTTGATTTTAATCCATTGACATTTATTGATATTATGGATTTAATGTATTGTAGTGCCATTGTTTAAAAAAATTTTTTTTTGTTTGCTCTGATATATTGCCAGTATTATAGTGATGTTCTTGTTTATAAGAGGTCTTTCAGAACCTCTTTCAGGGCCGGTTTGGTGATGGTTGCCTCCTTTAACTGTTGTTTGTCTAAGAAGGTTTTGATCCCTCCATCTAGTTTGAATGAAAGTCTAGCAGGATATATTATCCTTGGTTGAAACCCTTTTTCATTCAGGGCTCCATAGATATCTTGCCATTATCTGCTGGCTTTTAGAGTTTGAGTGGAGAAATATGCAGATAATCGTATGGGTTTTCCCTTGTATGTGACTTTTTGTTTCTTTCTTGCAGCCTTTAGGATCCTTTCTTTATCCTTACTTCTTCTCATTGTGACTATGATGTGTCTTGGTGTCTTCAGGTCTGGGTTGTTCCTGTTTGGTACTCTCTCTGCCTCTTGAATCTTGATGTCCTTTCTGTTATTCAGGTCTGGGAAGTTTTCTTGTATTATTTCCTCTAGAATGTTTGCTTCCCCTTTCTCTCTTTCTTCCTCTGGCAGGCCAATTATGTAAATGTTACTTCTCTTGAGGTCATCCCATATGTCTCTGTTGTTGTTTTCAGTGTCTCTCAATCTCTTCTTAAGCTCTTTCACCTCTTTATTCATTTTCTCTAACTCATCCTCTGTCTGACTAATTCTGTTTTCTGCTTCTGTTAGTCTGCTTTCCCTTGCCTCAGCTTCTTTCTTCATTACAGCTATTTCAGCTTTCAGTTCTCTAATTGCCTCAAGATAATCAGTATTTTCCTTGGGGGTCTCAACTGTTGTTTCCCTAATACTGCCATTCCTTTCCTCCAATGTTGTTTTCATTTCTGTGATTAATAAGTTTATTATTGCTTGCATACTTTTCTTATCTATGGTTACTTCTGGCTGATTTGTAGTTTCTTCTGGGCTCTTGTCTTCGTTCATTGGAGTAGCAGTTTTATTTGTTTTTGATATACCCATTTTTTGATTTATGTGTTTCTTTTTTTTTTTATGCTCTGTTGTTCCTCAGTTGTTGTGTCTTGAGCACAAGCAACATTGTACTAAATACCTTTATGACAATTGCACTCACCAACCTCAGGAATTACAGTAGCAACTGAAGCAAATATTAAAGCAGTTTAATCGTTACCAGTTAGCCAAACAATTTCTCCAGTCCGTGAAAAAATAATAACCATATCCCAGTGAGGAAGAAAGAGAAAATAAAGAAGTGATAGCAAGAATAGACAGTTATGCAAATCTACTATCCACTGTATATTCTAGGGGTAACAAGAGGGGAAAGTGAACAAGAGCAGAGATACACACATAGAGAGTCCACTCTGAGTCAGATTTCTTCCCCAAAATAATTCACAAATTCAGAAAGGCAAAGAAGAGGGAAGGAAGAATATATGACAAGATTTAAAAAAACAAAGAAAAGAAAAATAAAAAAAGAAAAAAGAGACAAGTGAGAGAAAAGGGAAAAGATAAGAAAAAGAGCTGTACTTAAAGAGCATAGAAAGGAAAGGTTTTTTTTTATTACTTTATTTTTAATTTAATTTAATTTGATGTTTTTAATTAGCTAGGAGGAGAAGAGAGGGGAGAGTCTGTAAAGGAGGTAGGAGTAAGGAGACAAGTTCTTCCCACAATAGATAAGATGCCCACTACCCTAGCAATAAAAGATACCCTAAGAGTTAATTCTGATCAACCTAAAGGGGGGGGGATATATGCCTTTATATAATATATAAAATAGAGCAAGGTAAAAAAAAACAAAAACCTGTCCCAGATTACCTCAAACCTCATGATCAGAGGCAGCTGATTGTTAAGACTGAGGAAAAAAAAAAAGTCAGAACTAGACAAGGATAGCTGAAATAGTTATGCAAATCTACTATCCACTGTATATTCTAGGGGTGGCTAATGGAGGAAGGGAAGTTGAGCAGAGACACTCGCAGTGAGAGTCCACACTGAGTCAGAATTCTTCCCCATAATAATTCCCAAATGTGTGTCAGTGAATTCAAAAAAGCACACTGTTTGGTGGTGTGGGGGTTGGGGCCTGTGGCTTTGGAAGCTGTAGGATTAAGGAAGAAAGGGTGACAAGAATTAGAAAAAGAAAAAAAAAAGAGAGAGAGAGAAAAGAAAAATATAACAAAAAGTACAGTCATAAAAGAGCCGTGAAAGGAAAGAGTTTATTTATTTATTTATTTTTAATTATTTAATTAGCTATGCGGGGTGAGGTTGGGGGGGTTGGCTACTTAGAAAAAGGCCAGAGACTTCAGAAGGGTATAGACTTAGAATGAATGATACTCCCTGGTGGGACAGGAATTTGGTAAAGACAGAAGCTCAGCTGGGGAGCCTGCTAGGAGTTGGTTCCCTAGGGATTGGTTATGGGGGGGGTAAGGGGGAGGGGGTGTGCTTAATAATTAAAAGGAAAGAATTTTTTCCCCTTTTTTTTCTACTCTATTTCTTAACCCAAATTAAGTTATAGTCACTTTCTTGGTGTCACCGCTAGGACCCCTTATTGACTGGCCTATTAAAGGCAGAAAATCCTACCGTTTCCAGAAGATGTGGTCAGAGCTCAAGCCACTAGCATCTTCTCAGTCTGCCATCTTCCGGGAACCAGGATGAGAACTTTTTATTGAAAACTGACTTCATGGTAAAAGAATCAAGGAAAAACACTATAAAATTCTCCTGTATATGTTTGTGCAAATATGTTATTTAGTCAGAATGTTTGAAGAAAGGCTTTAAAAGGTAGTGTTAAATATTGATAAACACAGAAAATCAGTATTAGATTTTTAAAAATATTTATTTATTCATTCCCTTCTGTTGCCCTTGTTGTTTCATTGTTGTAGTTATTATTTTGTTGGATAGGACAGAGAGAAATGGAGAGAGGATGGGAAGAGGCTTGAAATACTGACTCCCATCAGTATTAGATTTTTGAAGCATCAATAGTTTTAATGGATCATCAGATATTTATTCACATCATTTTGTTTTTTTCACACATAATTTTGCAGACTTCGATGCATAAATTACAAGGGTAGAATTCACACAAAGATTATATAAAACTTTGATAATTGATGCATAATATCAATATCAATTGATGCATAATATTTGATAATTGATGCACAAATTTTAAGATTTCATTTATTTTTTTATGAGAACAATAGGAAGAGAACCAGATATCACTCTGGTACATGTGCTGCCACTGAGAATCTAACTCAGGACTTCATGCTTGAGAGCCCAAAGCTTGATCACTGCACCACCTCCCGGACCACCACAATATGATTTTTATTTAAAAGCACACCACACCTTACCCCCCTAAATTTTTAGGAGACTGTTTCCTCAGTCATCAGTAGGATGTTTTATGGAGACAGTCTAAAGATAGTCATTCCAAAGTATGAATGTACATAATTCATGCATAAGAGTGTATTTTAAAAATCTTGATATCTTATCATGCATGTCTTTTTCAGTTAAAGCATGAGAACAGTACTTAAAAAGTAAGCTCTCTCAATCCAGAGAGGCATTTTCAAAAGGCCATTACAAATGAAGTTCTCAGAACACTGGCTCCAGCAAAGATACAAAGGTTAAAAATTGCCTAGGCAGCTCTAGTCTATGATCATCTTATTTTTAATGCAGATTGTCAGCATCTTTGAACTATTAATATTCATGATAAAATTATGAGAAATGTAAAAATATAATAGGGAGAATAAAAAAATGTTCTTGAATATGGATCCGAGAGCGCAAGATATTAATGAAATCATCTTTAAATCTGTGATCTTATAGAACCAGAGATAGCAAAATTTTATTTTCAAATTACTCATATATATTAATATTTGATTTAAGGTTTGATTTAACTACTATAATGTTCAATGAAATTATTGTCCATGGAATTCCCAAATTTTTGTGATCCATATAATATTTAATGAACTTTTAAGCTGTTCATACTTCAAAAGATATGCTAAAGACTACTTCATAAAGAAAATTAAAATTAACTTACACACACACACACATATATATAGTTTATTGTTTGAGGGAAAAGATACAAAAAACAACTATTTTTTTCTTATAAGAGAAAAGCATGAGTATAAATAACAGAAGAATTTTAAGTGGATTAAAATGTTATATATCACCCACTCTTTTCTCCACCCTGACAAAAATTTTCAGATAGCCAACTGTTTTGAAATAAATTTTTCTGCAGTTGCTATAGTGATCATAATAAAGTTCTTGCTTCTATTTGTGATAGTGGTTCCTAGCAGAACACTTGAAAAGGTAAGCTAATCAAAATGAAAGCACTGTTGGTTCTCATAGTCAAGGCAGCCTCCTTGAATTTAGCTCACAATTACAGGACTCTACTATTGTCGACAATTTTATTTATGTATATTATCATGATCTTTCTCAGTGTAGGCTTAAAAATTATATATCAGAGATGAGCTTTCTTTTTTATTTTAGGTTAAAGTCTGTGGACAAAGGATATTTAAGTTGATTCTGGATATTTGTGAGAAAATCAATGATTGAATAAAAGATACTATTCCATTAGCTATTTTTTTGTCCATTTCAAAGCTTTATTTTTCTAACAATACAATGATTGTATGTTATTTTTGCTTCTGTGGTACAGGTTGTCTCACTTCATTTCAGTGTTGATGCAAACGAAAGTGCTTAAAAGCAGTTACCAGTCAAACTGGATGAATCATTAGAGACGTCATAGATAAAACATATTACTTTGGTACATCTTTAACAATTGGAAAATTTGAATAAATTTTTGAATGTTGATTTATAGAAAAAAGTGGCTCATACAAGTGTAATGAAATTTTTAAGTGTTTTTGATAAATATGCAAAAATACAAACTCTGAATGAAAATCTACAACAAAATAATCACAGTTCAAAGAAGTTTCTAAAACACAGTTCTCAATCATGCCTTTCTAATAGACTCATAGCATTTATTTAATAATAAGACATATGCGCAGTTCATTCATAAACATGCATAATTTTTCCATTCATTTAAAGAAACAGTTCTCCTGCTTAGAAAGAAGATATATTTTGAAATGGATTACACTAGTTTTCCATTGCTGTCTGATAAGACAAATCAGTATAAATGTAGTCACTTAGAACTAGTACTTATATATTAATGATTTCCTGCACAGTGTCCAGTTAGAATTCACCCATTCTAAAATTGAAATGAAAGATTCTGCTACATTGAGGTCTTATTGAAGACGCTTTGGAAAAATTTCAATTTCTTACAAATTGTTAGAAAAATCTAATTTCTTGTGAGCAGAGAATGGAATTGTTCATTTGTGGACTCATAGTTAAGGATCCACTCTGCTTTCTCATCCCTTGTCTCAGGGAGCTCTCATATTCAAATCCAGCAATGGAGACTCACTCATACTATGAATCTCTGATGTCAGAAAAACTCTGTCCTTTTTGAGGGTTCAGCTAATTAGGTCAAGGTCAAATCTGATAATATCACTTTCTCAGAGTCAGCTGTGGCATATGAATTCATCTGATGTTGGGACTAAACCAATCATATTCACAGTCCTGGGGATGATGAAGGGTGTTAACACCAGAGAGTGAATATTTGAGGAGGGTATATTAGAAATTTCCTGCCATGGGACGCAAATGTATTTGGTTATTTCCATGTTACAAAAATCTTACTTTTTTCCATATAAACTCAATATAGATTATACCTAATAAATTACTCACTAAGAAATTAATTTGAAAATGAATTTTAGCTTCTTTTGCAACTAGAACATATGTGTACCAAATAAGGTACTGCAAGTATTCATCCAGCATTATAAAGGGGAGAATATTGTTGGAGTCCTCTAGTATTTCCATAATTTCTAACAATCAAAGCCAGGAATCAATTCACAGTATAGAGTGCATGCTTCACACTAGGTAAAGCCTAGATTAGAGCTCTGGAACCATACAAGAGTACAATGGCATAGAAACATGAAGCACTGATTTTGTGAAAGTTCTCCCTGCCTATCTTCTTCATCCCCTCTATCTGCAACAAAGATAGTAGAAAATAAAGTTATTCCAGGAGCAGTGAAATCTCATGTGTTCATTATATTCCAGAACTTAAAAAACTATAAGTAGGGGCCGGGTGGTGGTGCACCTAGTTGATCACACATGCTACAGAGCACAAGGACCGGAGTTCAAGCCCCCGGTCCCTACTTGCAGGGGAAAAGCTTTGCGAGTGGTGAAGCAGACCTGCAGGTGTCTCTCTGTTTCTCTTCCTCTCTAGCTTCCCTCCTCCTCTCAATTTCTGGATGTCTCTATCCAATAAATAAAAAGGATAATGAAAAAATTTTAAAAACTATAAGTAATTCACAGCTATAAAAATTAAATTTTCTCTTTTGCTACACCAGGGAGAGAGGGGAATCATGTTGAGTGAAAAAAGCCAGAAGGAGGGAAGATACAGGATATTCTCATTCAGGGGTGTAGTCTAAGAAACAAATAAGAAATGATACATGGTGAATATGTAGTAATAGATCATGATCTAATATAGTCTGAGGGCTAAAAAAGAATAAAATGATCATGGGGGAGGGCGTTTGAGACCAAGTGTCCTATGATAGGAGTATGGCTTGGTGGAAGGAAAGGTATACTATACCTTTCTTGGGTAGATGTAGAAATGTACCTGTAACAACATCAACTTTTATATTAAAGTTGGATAAAAATTTCCAATAATAAAAGACCTTAATTATAACCTAGTTTCAAAAGGTATTGAAATATAATTAAAATAGTTCCTAGAATTCAATAGTCAAGAATTATAATTCAGTTCAATTTTCTTAGCATTTTTATTAATGTATATTTGAGTAGAAATAAAGTATATAAGGGCAGGCAAGGAGACCTAAAATGAAAATGAAAATTTTTATTACTGTTGGATAAAATTCTTATGTGTATCTTTGTATTAGCTTTGGAAGCATATAATATAGATCTGATTATCTGCTCTATCACTTTCTAGCTTTTTGACGTGGAACAAACTTATAACCTCTTGATTGTCAGTTTTGTTAACTGAAAAAAAATGAAGATAATAATAGTTCATCAGAAGATGCTTAAAAAGATATTTGAAATAACACAGTGTAACTCTTCCATAAAGACAATTGCTCAATGAGAAATAGCTACTATTATTGCTAATTTTATTATCATTAGCATTAGCATGTTATTGCTACCCAAGACTTTACAAGATACCATCAAGTAACAGTATAGTTGCTAATATTGAGGGAATGCCTAAGAATTGTACTTGTATAACTTAGCGAACTTTTATTAGTTTTCACTTTTCATGGTATAGACACTGGTTATTGCTGCTCGCCTATTTTGTTTTCCATGTCTTATGCCAGTTCTTTTGAAAATGCCTGTACGATATACGTTTCTGTTCACCCCACAATGGCCATTAGTTAAAAAGAAAGGGGGAATTGTTGGTATGCATGAGACCCCTTCTGTTTCATTTGGTTTAAATCCCCCCTGCTTAACACTATTCTATTTACATAACCACTTCATTCTATTTTACATAACCACTGTTAACAAGTTCCACCCTCCCTCCAGGGCATTTGTGGTTCAGTGATAGCATTCTCGCCTAATCTGCCCCCTCTTTGTCACACTCTGATTTTCACCAGTCACTTTTCTCTCCACCCTCTCTATGTCACATCCTGTTTCCACCCTACTTGGGAAGTATATATAAAGACAGCATTGTGAGTTTTACAGTACTTTACCTTGAGTTTAGGTTAGCTCGTCTTAGATTGTGCTGCGTCCTACATGAATAAAGAGATACTGCCTACAGCTCAACCATGAGTCCCTGGTCATCTGTTACCTGCCCGTGAAGCCAGCCCGGTGAAAACAACATAACCCGTCGAAAACAACACCCCTTATATCAATAAGGACACTAATTAGGATTGTTATAAGATGTGTTCAAAACTGAGATCTCATTGGTAGCAGAAGCAAAGATTATAGCAAGCATGCTGCAGTTATTCTCATATTCAAGGACACAAAAAAAGTCCTTGTTAGACAAGCAGATGTCAGAGAACATTGTTAGAGAACAAAGATATTTCTTATATCTTGCAGCACAGAAAGGTCATTCAATCTGAAGTGAAATATGCGAGGTGGCACTGGTTGCATTGATTGGGTTGGGATCAGCAGATGCAATACCAGTTTTTATGAACTGGGAGAAAAAAAGCAGGAAAGTGAGCCTCACTCTAGAGGTTTCAGGACTGAGAGAAATAAGGCCTTTATAGAGAAAGGGGAGGGTTCCTGCTGTCTTAGGGTTTAAGAAGGTAATAGATAGTTATAGCTATCACCAAATAATTTGGCAATTAGGTTAACTTTGAAAATCCTATTAGCATTTGCTGTAGTATATAAGACCTCACCATAATTTATGTCCTTTTATGCTATTTACTTATAGCTATATCTTATAAACAAACACCACCAGTTATTTCTGTTCTTCCTGGTCTAAGCTTTTAGGAGATTTAATATTTCAAAGAACAAGTCATTATTATAAATGTGTTAACAATTTGAGCACACTGTTAAAATTCAATCTGATTACCAATTTGAAGTCTTAGGTGCTTGGATTGATGGAACATATACTCAGAACTATGGTATATGCAACAAAAAGTTTGAGACTTTCGATCCATTTTAACCCTTTCATATAAATTAAATAGTGATTTGTGAAACAGAGAAACAGACGTGGAGTGTCAACCCACCAGCTTCATTACTCTGGTGGTACCTTTCCTAGCTCATAGGACTCCTTAATTCCATTTCAGGTGGTACACTTCTTAACAAACCTCAAAATCTAGATATAGATCAGGGTCCACGAGATAAGGCATATGTACATGTATCGATAAATTGGGGGGGGTAACATATACCTTAAAGCAAAAGTGCACAGTAGCTTACAGTGATTCAATAAATGTAGCAGGCAAGCAGAAAGACCTAAAAAGACACCATAAAGTACTTAATCAAATAGTTTCTACTTAGACCTAGATACCCTCCTCACCTACTTTCTATTGCACTTCCCTCAATAACTCCAATGCTAACCTTGTCAGACAAAGTTATTTTGTTATTACAAAATCTGAATAAGGGCAAGAGACTGGAATACTTTAATGTTGACTCTTTAATCACTACTAGGCTACCCCATCACCTGGGGCCTTACTCAGGGAGTCCTAGGATTCCCACACAGATGTGATGGACATAAACCTCTAAGAGATCCCTCTCACCACTGTCACTGGTTATCTCCATCAGCAACAACATGATGGATCCCTATAGGACTGGCTCTGAATGTGAATCAGCAAGAGTGGGGAGTCTTTCATTCTTCAAAGGGAGGTTGGATAGTATACTCTGCCTACCACTTGAGGATGATGTGCTGGCACTTACGTGGGTGGCCTCGCAACAGAGTAAACCAACTGTTTTCCCATGCTAGCACAAGAGTCAACACAACAGAAAGAAACCAGGGGATAATTCAGCTATGAACAAATCCACTTTATTGTGTAGGAAACAGGGTCTAAATAGCAGAACAGAACAAAGAACATTTTCACATATGTCAATGATGATAGGTTTCTAAAAAGTCAGAACCCTCATGGTGGAGGATCTAAGGAATGAAGAGAATTGATAGGGGTAGAGGAGAATTCAGGATGATTAGTTGCTGTGGGGCAAGAGTGTCAATTAACTAAAAGTATTTAGAAAAACATGGTAATTATACCAGCAGGGAGAGGTAAACAGAGAATATTGATACAAGGAATAGTGATGAAAGAACGAGGAGATAGAGTGTGGGCCTTACTATTATACTACTGACAAGGCAGGGTGATAGAGTATAGTTTGTATGTGATCAAAAATGGTGAACTTATAGTGAACTTTAAGCAGGCAACCATTTGGTTTGTAACAAAGGAATGAGTTGTGTTAGGGGATGTAGGCCTTTGCGAAGTTTGGGAGACTGACAAGAGGAAACTGAGTCATGAAAGTTTTTCCCTCCATGCTCAATCCCTGAAAGGGAGAGGATGACAGGTGGGGTGTCTTTTCAGACCTCCATCTTTAGGATGGGAGTTCCCCTATACTCTACCGTGCTTTCACATTTATCCTACAACGATGGATCCTGAAATTGATGTAGCCTGGAATGTTCCTAGCATGGCCATAGAATGTGAGCTCAGACATACAGGGGTACAGAGGTTACATAGGCTCCTGTGCTAAATATGGGCCACAGATCAAATGGATGGGGTTTTCAGTAAAAAATATTTATATACTTTCTCCATATTTGGGAGCTACTCTCTTCCCTGATCCAGCTTTCTGGTCCTTTTTCCAACTCTGACACCATCCCCCCAGACAACAACTTAGGTCACCTGCATATTATATGTAAGGTGCAGACAAAAACTAGTAGGGTCATTGGCCCTTTGGAATATACCTAAAATAGACCTACTTTTTCCAAAACGGAGACCCCAAATCTTCATCTGCAATGTTCCAGCCTTTAGGTTCATGATTAGTCAACAATTTGTTCTGTTCTTTATCTTAACTCTTTTCAGCCACCAGTTTCCAGACGCTATCATGATGCCATCTAGACTTTGCAGGGCTGACAACCCTACCAATGAGTCCTGGAGCCCCACTTACCCAGAGCTCTGCCCTACTAGGAAAAAAGAGAGACATGCTGGGAGAATTAATCAACCTGTCAATGCCCATGTTCAACCGGGAAGCAATTACAGAAGCCAGACCTTCTATCTTCTACACCCCATAAGGACCCTGGGTCCATGTTCCAAGAGGGTTAAAGAATAGGAAAGCTTTGAGGGGAGGGATGGGATATGGAGTTCTGGTGGTGGGAACTGTGTGGAATTTTGCCTTTTTACTCTGTGGTCTTATTCGTGTTTCCATCTTATAAATAAAAATTTAAAAATAAACAAATAAAAACCCTGGAGGCCAAAAAAAAAAAGTTTACATTCTGACCAAAGCTTTAAGAACTTGACTGGAAACACTCACTTCAAGTGTACTTGAACATTTGCTCTTTTTTTAAAAAATAAATTTCAAAGGTTAAAAAAAAAGAATTTTCATTCAGACAAAAGGGTAGGATTGAGAAAACACAGATAAATTTAATCAGCATTAACTTTGTAAGAATCAATTCCATATGGATATACTTTAGAATTCCTTCTCAGTAAACTAAAAGAGAATTAAAGGAGGAAGGAATAAATGAATGATGAAAGGAAGGTGTAAAGAAAGGAAAGAAATGTAGTATTATTTAAGTAAGTAAAGTAGCTATACCTCCATAGTCTGTTAATGTTGAAATTTCTACAAATATCAAAGGAGACAAACTCAGATAACTGATCTCATCATTTACACAAAGGCTTTATTTTATTTACTGATGGTTTTAATCCACACAACACATTCTAAGATGTGTTGGTGACAAAAACAATCGAATTAAAATTTCTAATGATAACTGTTATGCTATAGGCATTTTAAACTAGAAATTTAAATTTAAAACAGGTATTTTTCCAAAAATAGAATATATGCTTTGACCAAAGATGTGAAGTCATCACCTGATTGATAGCCTTTAGGTCATGAGTAAACATACAGTCTGCCACAGTGACTTAATTATCCATCCATCAACATAATTGCTTTAAACATCAGAGGAAGGAATTTGCCACCATGAAAGGTTACCAGCTCATACTAAATTTAACATGGGAAAGCATTGTATCTCTATTATTTATTTGATTATACATAAAGAATATTGAAGAAATTAATACATGTAGCATTGTGCATTTTCTGCTCTCAGGAAAAAATATTTGACAAGCAGATTTAGGGGACTTCAGATTGAGATCTTAGACTTCTTATAATATTAGGTACAAAAGAAAAGCACAACTTACAAATATTAGTTAATTTTAGCTATGTTAATACTAGATAAAAATGGAGAAGATGGGGATCAGGTGGTAGTGCAGCGGGTTATGTGAATGTGGCACAAAGTACAAAGACTGGCATAAGGATTCCAGTTCAAGCTCCTGGCTCCCCAACTGCAGGGGAGTCACTTCACAAGTGGTGAAGCAGGTCTGCAGGTGTCTATCATTCTCTTCCCCTCTCTGTCTTCCCCTCTTCTCTCAGTTTCTCTGTCCTATCTAACAACGAATGACATCAACAACAACAATAATAACCACAACAACGTTACAACAACAAGGTCAACAAAAGGGGAAAAAATGGCCTCCAGGAACAGTGGATTCATGGTGCAGGCACTGAACCCCAGCGATAACCCTGGAGGCAAAAAAAAAAAAGAATGGAGAAAATATGCCATTTACACACAAGGTAAATCGTCTATAAGTTTGTCATGTTAGGAAATATCAAGAAGGAATTTCGCTGAGCTGATTTATGCAATCTTTCTAGTCCTTGAGTTATTCTGGAATACTATCATATTACAACATGAAGACAACTATTCAAAAACGTCTATTTTGAAAATGTGTGTAGGGGATGGGGGGGATTACCCAGGGTTGTAAATATGATAGTGAGTTTGAAATTATGAATATAAACGGTGCTCAGTTTGTACTTCATAGTTCAGAAATACTTATTGAGTACTGAAAATGTCAGGTTTCTATCTGACATGCTCCTTTCTTTATTTGAATTTCACATCATGAAACATGTCTCTATATTATTAACACTATATTAATTGACTCCTAAAATTTAGTGTAAAGAGGAAAATAACTAGATTAGAACTGAAGGGCATATACTGGTTAATCAGTACATAATTGTGGGGTTGGGGAGACAGCATA
This sequence comes from Erinaceus europaeus, assembly GCF_950295315.1. Classification (NCBI taxonomy): domain Eukaryota; kingdom Metazoa; phylum Chordata; class Mammalia; order Eulipotyphla; family Erinaceidae; genus Erinaceus; species Erinaceus europaeus. Next base: position 178,070,553 of record NC_080162.1, read on the forward strand.
CGGATATGGAACAAGAGTTACATGCTTGAGGCTCTGAGGTCTCAAGTTCAGTCCCCAATACCACCATAAACCAGAGCTGAGCAGTGCTCTGGTGCATAATTCTCTCTCTCTCCCCCATGTATCTCTCTCACTAAAATAAATTATCAAAATGTTAAAAAAAACATTTCTGTCATTTGAATTCTATGCAACTTAAGTTATCTTTGTTCAGAAGATACTTTTGACTTCTGGTTCTATTCCTATCTGATATTTGATATGGAAAATTCTTTTACATTTACTTACTGACAGTTATAGCTAAATTTATTTTTCAATGGTTTTTTAATTCTTCCTTTCTGTGCTGTGATTCAATTTTCTGCTGTACAGTTTTTTTCAATAAACTGAAAATTAGCAAAAGTAACTATATGGAGATTCATTAGTACATTACTTACCAACTACTGGGTCACAGAGGAAATTAAGGAATAAATTTAAATGTTCCTAGAATTCAATGAAAATGAAGTTATAGGCTATCAAAATATTTGGTACAAAGCTAAGATATGGCAGTATTAAGAGGGAAATTCATAGCCCTACAAACACATTAAGAAATAAGAAAAGGTTCAAATAAACAACTTGATTACACACCTTAAACACTTAGAGGAAATAAAACAAAAGAGCCCTAAATCAACTAGAAGGGTTGAAATAACTAAAATTAGTGCATAAATAAATAATATTGAAATTAAGAGAACCACACAAAAGATCAATGAAGCTAAGTGTTGGTTCTTTGAAAAGAAAAATAAAATTGACAAGCACTTGGCCAGAATCAATAAAAAATGGATAAGACACAAATAATAAGAGCTATAAATTAAAGAGAATATATAACACCAAATGCCACAGAAATCTAAATTACTAACAAGCATATGTCACCAATCTAGAGAATCTGAAATAAATAGAATAGCTCCCAACTACTGATTGAATTGATTGAGTGTCTCAAACTTTTTAATGCACAGACCATAGGGTGAGTCTTTGACATGCTGACTCTCTTACAAGCTTAGAACAGGGAGAACAGAAGCAACCAGTGGCACAGCTATATACAAATAATGTCAAAGGACATAAATTATGGTGATGCTGTGTATGATACACCAAATACTAACAAAGGGATTTTCAAAGTTAACACAATTGCCAAATAATGTGATTATAGCAATAATTATCTATTGCCTTCTTAAACCCTAAGACAACAGGAAATTCATGCTTCCTTGATAGAGCCTATATTTCCCACAGTCCTGGAACTTCTAGGGTGGGGCTCACTTTCCTGCATGCTTCTCTCAATTCATACCAAATAATATTTCATCCACCGATCCCAATCTAATCAATGCAATGAGTACCACCTCAGCATGCTTCATTTCAGACTGTGTCTAGAAACATCAGGCTTGGAATGTCACCACTTCACCCTCAATACTCAGATGAGACCTTTCCTTTCATAGGATTCTCTTATTTCGTTCTAGGTGGTTCACTTCCTAACAAAGCCCCAAAACCTATATATAGACCAGGTCCATTGAGATAGGGCATATGTTCACATGTATGCATAAATTAGAGCAAAATATATACCTGAAAGCAGAAGTACACAATAGTCTGCAGTGAGTCAGTATAAAGTTCCTAATGAAATAGTGTCTACTTAGACTTAGATGCCTTTCTAACCTACTTCCTATTATACTTCCCACACTCACTCCAAAGCTAACCTTATCAAAGCAAAGACTGCAAAAGCTAAAAAAGGACAAGAGACTGGCATACTTTAATGATGACTCTTTAGTCACTATCAGGCCAACCCATCAGCTGGGGCCCTAGTCTTGAAGTCCTGAGATTACCAAACAAAAATGATGGGCCTAGACCTCAAATAAATCCCTCTCTCCATTTTTTTTTTTTTTTTAAACCAGAGCACTTCTCAGCTCTGGCTTAGGGTGGTGCAGGGGATTGAACCTGGGACCTTGGAGCCTCAGGCATGAGAGTCTCTTTGCATAGCCATTATGCTATCTACCCTTGCCCTCCCTCTCTCCATTGTTACCAGTCCTCTATATCAGGAACAACAAAATAGACCCCTTTGTGGGCCCCATAGGACCTTGCCCTCAACTTGGATCAACAAAAGGGAGGCTGGACAGCATACTCTATGCTACACCTGAGGAAGATGGGTCATGATACTAGGGCAGCTTGGAGTGTTCCTACTCATGACCACAGAATGTGAGCTTGGATCTATAGGAATGCAGAAGTCACATAGACTCCTAAGCTGGACGTAGGTCCCAGATCAGATCAAATTGATGGGGTTTAGAGTCAACAATATTTATACACCTTTCCCATATTTGGAAGCTACTCTCTTCCCTGATTCAGCTTTCTTGTCCCTTTCCCAGTCATGACATCACTTCCCCAGATAATAACTTGGATCCACCTGCATATCAGATTTCAGGTGCAGGAAAAAAAAAACTAATATAACCACAGGCCCTTAGGAATGTAACTAAAATAGGCCTACTGGCTATCTACAAAATGGAGAACCCCTCCCAACTCTTCATGTGTGCTACTCTAGCCTTTAGGTTCATGACTGGTCAACAATTTGTTTGGCTTTGTATGTTAACTCTCTTTTCAGCTACCAGGTTCCAGATGCTAGCAGGATTCGACCAGAATTCCCCAGAGAGACAACCCCACCAATGTGCCTTGGAGCTCTGTTTCCCCAGAGCCCTTCTCCACTAGGGAAAGAGAGAGACAGGTTGGGAATATTGATCGACCTGTCAATGCCCAGGTTCAGCAGGGAATCAATTACAGAAGTCAGACCTTCCACCTTCTGCATCCCACAATGACCTTGGGTCCATACTCCCAGAGGGTTAAAGAATAGGAAAGCTATCAGTGGAGGGAATGGGATACAGGTTCTGGTGGTGAGAACTGTGTGGAGTTGTAGTCCTCTTATACTGTGGTTTTTTTCAATGTTTCCTTTTTAAATTAAATAAAGTAATAATATATATATCCTGATTCATAATAAATATTTCATTTCAGTAAAAAAAAAAGAAATACAATAGTTCCTATAAATATAAAACCATCAAAAATTGGACCAAGAGCAACTAGAATACATCATGCCAATCACAGCCAAAGAAATTGAAACAGTAATCAAGAACCTTTCCAATGGTAAAAGGTCAGGATCAGATGGCTTTACACATAAATTTTTCAAAATCTTCAAGGAAGAATTAACCCCAATACTTTTTAAGCTCTTCCAAAATATTGAGGACATAGGAATACTCCCTTCTACCTTCTATGAACAGCATCACTCTGGTAACAAAAGCAGACAGAAACACAATAAAAAAAGAAAACTATAGACCAATATCTCTGAAGAATAAGGATACCAAAATATTGAACATAATTCTAGCCAACCAGATTTGACAGTATATTAAAAAGATTGTACACAATTAAGAGGGATTTATTCCTGGGGTACAGGACTAATTCATGTGTAAATGTGTTTTACATAAATATACATAAATCAATTTTATCTACCAAATTAATAAAAGAAAAAACAAAAACTTCTTGAATATTTCAATAGATTCAGATAAAACCTTTGCAAAAATCCAGCATCCTTTCTTTATCACAATACTACAAAAATGGGAATACATGAAAAATTCCTTAACCTGGTGGGGTCTATATACAATAAACCTACATTCAACATCATACTTTTTTTCTTTTTTTATTTATAAAAAGGAAACATTGACAAAACCATAGGATAAGAGGGGCACAACTCCACACAGTTTGCACCACCAGAATTCTGTGTCCCACCCCCCCCTCCCCTGATAGTTTTCCTATTCTTTAACCCTCTGGGAGTATGGACCCAAGGTTATTGTGGGATGCAGAAGGTGGAAGGAAGGTCTGGCTGCTGTAATTGCTTCCCTGCTGAACATGGGCGTTGACAGGTCGATCCATACTCCCAGGCTGCCTCTCTCTTTCCCTAGTGCAGTAGGGAAAACTTCTGGGGAAGCCCAGCCCCAGGACACATTAGTGGGGTTGTCTGTCCATGGAAATCTGTTTGGCATCATGGTAGCATCTGGAACCTGGTGGATGAAAAGAGAGTTAACATGCAAAGCCAAACAAATTGTTGACCAATCATGAAGGTAAAGGCTGGAATAGCACAAGTGAAGAGTTTGGGGGATCTTCGTTTTGTAGATAGCTAGTAGTTCTATTTTAGTTATATTCCAAAGGGCCTGTGGTTATACTAGTTTTTTTTCCCTGAGCCTGAAATCTGATAGGCAGGTGTATCCAAGTTATTGTCTGGGGAGATGATGAGGTCATGGCTGGAAAAAGGATCAAAAAGAACAAATGCTGGAGTGGCTGTGGGGACAGAGGAACCCTTCCACACTGCTGGTGGGAATGTAAATTGGTCCAACTCCCATGGAGAGCAGTCTGGAGAACTCTCACAAGGCTAGACATGGGCCTTCTATATGACCCAGTAATTCCTCTTGTAGGGATATACCCCAAGGACACCATAACACTCAACCAAAAAGATATCTGTACATCTATGTTCATAGCAGCACAATTCATAATTGCTAAAAAGTGGAAGCAACCAAGGTACCCAACAACAGATGAGTGTCTGAGAAAACTGTGGTATATACCCAGTGGAATACTACACAGCTATTAAGAACAATGAACCTACCTCCTCTGACCTATCTTAGATGGAGCTAGAAGGAATTATGTTAAGTGCACTAAGTCAGAAAAATTCAATATCATACTTAATGATGAGAAACTGGAAGCTTTCTCACATAGATCAGGTACTAGACAGGAATTCTCATTCAACTTAGTGCTGGTATTTCTTGTCATAGCAATAAGGTAAGAGCAAGTAATTAAAGGAACACGTATTAGAAGTACTCAAACTGTCGTATTTACAGATGACATGCTAGTATAAATAGAAAAATATAAAGAATTCAGCAGGAAACTCCTGGAAATTATCTGGGAGTATAGCTAGGAGCCCAGCTACAAAATTAGTATACAAAACTTGGTGACATTCCTTTATGCTAACACTATGTCAGAGGGTTATGGGCTTTTGTGCTAAATGTGAATATATATAGGCCTTGTGTCAGATCAGCTGGGTAAACACAATTTATTTTTATATTTTCTTCAATTTTGGGAGCTATTCTCTTCCTTAATCTAGCTTTCTACCCTATTCTCAATTCTGACACTATCTTACTAGATAATATTTAGTTCACCTCCATGTTAGCTATCAAACTCAACCAAACTTTGCTTCCAAAATTCTTTCCACACTAAGATCCTTATTCCCATCTGCTCTATTTCTACTTTTTGGTTCCTGTTTTGAACATTTTGTCCTGATTTTTATCTTACTACCTTTCAGCCACCAAATTGCAGATGCTACTTATCATTCCATTCTGAATTCCCTGAACAGAAGACCTCACCACTGCCATGGGATCTCACCTCTCCAGAGCCCTATCCCACTAGGTAAAGACAGAAGCAGGTTGGAGGTATGGATAGACTTATGAACATTCATGTCCAGTGGAAAAGCAAATACAGAAGCCATAACTCCTACTTTCTGCACCCTATAAAGAATTTTGGTCCATAGTCCTAGGTGGGGAGAAATGTTAGGAGATGACCAGAGAGCTCCAGACAATAATTCCATCTGGACCCAGAAAGAGAAGTGTAAAAGTGGAAGGACAATCAGAAATAGTAATAAGTGTAGGTATGACTTAGAAAGAGAAGGCTGGGCCATAGAAAAAATGGGGGAGTATATATAAATATAGACTGTTATAGAATTAATAGTCTACACTTGTCTGTGGCTTTAGCAGAACCACTGCAGTTTCTAAAGGAGGGAATGAGGACACAGGCCTTTGGTGGTGGGAATGGTATGGATTATACACCTGTTACTTCATAATTTTGTAAATCAATATTGAATAACTAATAAAAAAAATTTTAAAGAAAGAAAGTGAAGGCAGGACATAGAATAAAAATGGACAGAAAATTGCAGATTTAGATTGCAGTTTCAGCTGGGGAGAGATGGGGACACAGAACTCTGGTGGTGGAGATCACATGGAATTATTATCATAATAATAATTTATGATTATCTCATAATTTTGTAAATCACTGTTAAATCACTAATGATTTCATAAAAACCAGGAATAATATGAAAATTAAATTATATTACAATGAATGAGGTATAACTCATTGCATAAATAGGAATCTATGAGAATATATGTATACACAACTTATGCATATATAATCAAAATGTCACTTGCATTAGGGTGGTAAGTAATATATGTTATAGGAATTATGGCATAAGAACTATCTGTCAATTATCATAGTAATATATATTTTATAAAAGAAATATAAGTAAAGACTAAACCTCTTCAAAGAGTTTTCCCACAAAATACTTACTGATCACAAATTTTAATGGAGAAACAGGTATCTTTATAGTCAAATTATCAAAGTTAACATAAAAATGTATCAGTACATGTTCAAAATCATGTAGAGATGATGCAATCTAAAGAACAAGTGGCCATCTCACTGAAATTCTTGACAAAATGTATGGCATAAATCAAGCATGAGGAGATACCAGAAAAGCTCACATTGAGCAATATTCTGTAAAACAACTGATCTATATTTTTATGCATGTCATGATTATAAAGATTTAGTGAAAAAAATTTTACATTAAAAAAGACATAAAGGACTCTTAAAAGAAAAATAGAAAAGAAAAAATAGATCCCTATATTGATAAAGTAATATACCAATGCTTATTTTTCAGTGTTGATGATTGTATTGTGTTTATGAAGGAAAATGCCTTTGCATAAATTCTTCACTTTAAACATTTAGACTGTGGGAAATAATAGGATAATATATAAATAAATCATTTACTAAAATTTAGTTTCACTAACTTTGCCAAATGTGCTCTCAAGTTGGAGGAATAAATAAGTAGTTAGGACTTCTGATTTCCATGAATATGACTTAAGTTTGAATCTCAACACCATGTGTCACAGCACCAGTGGCAACTGTGTGTTTTCATGACATCCCACTCTCCCTCTGTGTGTGTTTCAGTCTGTCTCTCTCTCTGAAGGACAATGTGGCCCAAGAGCTATGAATTTGTGCATGCCTGAAACCTCAATCCATTGAAAAGATTCAGAGAGGAAGCTTTCAAGGCAGACTGTGTTGATTATTCATTGTGTCAGTCTATGGAACAATTAATTCTGGTATTCATAATAGTCTTTTTTTGTTGTTGTTGTAGCTATTATTGATGTCGTCATTGCTGGATAGGAAAGAAAAACTGAGAGAGGAGGAAAAGACAGAGAGGGGGAGAGAAAGATAGACACCTGCAGACTGCTTCACCACCTCTGAGGTAGGGAACTGGAGGCTCAAACTGGGATCCTTAAGCTGGTCCTTGTGCTTTGTGCCATCTGCGCTTAACCCGCAGCGCTACCATCCGACTTTCTCAGAATTGTCTTTTAAGGAGTCCATAATGGTGGTAAAAGACATAAGTTTGGGTGATACTCTTTTGCAGACTTCTATCATAGAGAGATTAGATATTGTGCCAAGGCATCAACAAAAATATTACAAACCTTTTCTTCCTCATTAAAAATGTTTTAAAACTAAAAAGAAGCACACAACTTGCAGAAAAAGAAAAATATTTTTCTACTACCATCTTTAATTACTAAAAATAATGTATAATGTATACAAACTCTTATACTTCCAATATATTCATTCATGTAGTGGAAGTGTTTCGTATTCATGTGGCATAATAGAATCATAGGGATTTCTTAGAAAAGGAAGATGAAGGTGTGTAGAATAGATATTAAGTCAAGTGATGTCACCTAAGAGGCTTTATATGTTAGCTCTTTTTTCAGCCACCAGGTTCCAGATGCTACCATGATGCCAACCAGACTTCCCTAGGCAGATGACCCCACCAATGTGTCCTGAAACCGGCTTCCCCAAAGCCCTGTCCCACAAAGGAAAGAGAGAGGCAGACTGGGGGTATGGATCAACCTGTCAATGCCCATGTTCATCAGGGAAGCAATTATAGAAGCCAGACCTTCCAACTTCTGCACTCTATAATGATCCTGGCTCCATACTCCCAAAGGGATAAAAAATAGGAAAGCTATCAGGGAAGGGGAGGGGATATGGAGTTCTCCTGGTGGGAACTGTGTGGAGTTGTACTCCTCTTATCCTGTGGTTTATGTCAGTGTTTCCTTTTTATAAATAAAAATTTAAATAAATAAGTAAATACTATTTCAGATAAAAAAAAGATGTTTTATAGTGATGTGATGGTTTTCACAGAAGTGGCAGGAAGGAATATTTGAGGTCAAGAATTCTAGATATGATGTAAAAGAATGACCAAATCCACAGACATGAATATGACTGAAATCTTTTTGGTCCTCTGACTTTTTTTTCTGTAAGTACTTAAGTTGTCTTCAAGTGTCAAAAAGAACAGAATTCTACCCAAACACTGTAGTAATTATGCATTGCTAATAAAGAAGTTGAAAATGAATGGAGGGTCTCAAGAGATGACAGATACTTCTAAATTCCAAGAATTGTTGTTCCCTTACTTTATCTAGAGGTTTAATAATCTACCACCTCATATAAATGTGGGTACTAAGGCATAAAACATACTTTCCCCCACACCTATGGACATTTAATCTTTGATAAGGAGGCCCAAAGTATTAAATGGAGAAGGAGGCTCTCTTCAAGAAATGGTGCCAGGAAAACTGGGTTGAAACATGCAGAAGAATGAAACTGAACCACCTTATCTACTAGCTAGGGCCCTAATTGGGGAATCCTGAGATTCCCAAACAGAATTAATGGGCCTAGAACTCGAATAAATCTCTCTCTCCATTGATACTGGTCATTTCTATCAGAAACAACAAAGTAGACCCTCTGTGGACCCCCATAGGACCTTGCCCTCAACTTCCATCAATAATGGTAAAGAATGGTCAACATACTCTATACTACACCTGAGGAAGATGGGTCAATGCTGGGACAGCATGAAATGTTCCTACTCATGACCACAGAATGTGAGCTCAGATCTACAGGGATACAGAGGTCACACAGGCTCCTAAGCTAATTATTGACCCCAAATCACATCAAATTGATGGGGTTTAGAGTTAACAATACTTATACCCCTTTTGCATATTAGGGAGCTACTCTCTTCTCTGATCCAGCTTTCTTGTCCTTTTCCCAGCTATGACATCATCTCCCCAGACAATAACTTGGATCCACCTGCATATCAGATTTCAGGCTCAGGCAAAAAAAACAAAAACAAACGAGCAAACAAAAATGCTATTATAGCTACAGGCCCTTTGAAATATAAGCAAAATATGCCTGCTAGCTATTGACAAAATGGAGGATTCCCCAACACTTCATCTGCACTATTCCAGCTGTTAAGTCCATGATTGTTCAATAATTTGTTTGGCTTTGTACGTTAACACTCTTTTCAGCCACCAAGTTCAAGATGCTAGGAGGATTAGACCAGACTTTCCCGGACAGACAACATCACCAATGTGCCTTGGAGCTCTGCTTCCCCAGAGCCCTTCTCCACTAGGGAAAGAGAGAGACAAGTTGGGAGTATGGATTGACCTGTCAATGCCCAGGTTCAGCGGGGAAACAATTACAGAAACCAGACCTTCAACCTTCTGCATCCCACAATGACCTTGGGTCCATAATCCCAAAGGGATAAAGAGTAGGAAAGATATCAGGGGAGGGACCATCTAAATACATCAAGCACCTACTGAAAGAACTTCAAAAATGCATCAATAGTAATACAATAATAGTGGGAGACTTTAATACCATACTCTCACACTTAGACAGCTCAACAAAGCAGAGAATCAACAAAGACACAAGAGAATTAAATGAAGAGATTGACAGACTAGACCTCTTGGACATTTTCAGAGTACTTTACTCCCCAAAACTGGAATACACATTCTTTTCAAATCCACATAACACATACTCAAGGATAGATCACATGTTAGGCCACAAAGACAGCATCAATAAATTCAAGAGCATTGAAATCATCCCAAGTATCTTCTCAGACCACAGTGGAGTAAAACTAACTTTTAACAACAAACAGAAAATTATTAAAAGTCACAGAATTTGGAAACTAAACAACATCCTCCTTAAGAACCACTGGGTCAGAGATTCACTCAAACAGGAAATTCAAATGTTCCTGGAAACAAATGAAAATGAAGACACAACCTATCAAAATCTTTGGGACACAGCTAAAGCAGTACTGAGAGGGAAACTTATAGCCATACAATCACATATTAAACACCAAGAAAAAAGCTCAAATGAAGGACATTCCTGCACACCTCAAGGACTTAAAGGAAGAGGAACAAAGGAACACTAAAACAACCAGAAAGACATAAATCACTAAAATTAGAGCAGAAATAAACAACATTGAAGAGAAAAGAAGCATACAAAAGATCAATGAAGCCAAATGTTGGTTCTTTGAAAGATTAAACAAAATTGACAAACCCTTAGCCAGACTCACCAAACAAAAAAGAGAGGACTCAAATTAATAGAATTGTAAACGATGGAGGAGATATCACAACTGACACCACAGAAATCCAGAAAATCATGCAAAATCTCTATGAAGAACTATATGCCACCAAGCTAGAGAATCTGGAAGAAATGAAACAATTCCTAGAAACACATGCCCTTCTAAAACTGAACCAAGAAGAACTACAAAACCTAAATGTACCAATCACAGACAAAGAAATTGAAAACATTATTAAGAATCTCCCCAACAATAAAAGTCTTAGACCAGATGGCTTCACAAATAAATTCTATAAGACTTTCAGGAAAGAGTTAGAACCTATAATTCTTAAGCTTTTCCATAAGATTGAAGAAACAGGAATAATCCCTTCTACCTTCTATGAAGCCAACATCACCCTGATACCAAAAGCAGATAGGGACATGCACACACGAAAAAGAAAACTACAGACCATATCTCTGATGAACATAGATGCCAAAATACTAAACAAGATCTTGGCCATCCAGATACAACAGCACATCAAAAAAATTGTTCATCACGACCAAGTGGGATTCATCCTAGGAATGCAAGGCTGGTGCCACATCCGTAAGTCAATCAATGTCATCCACCACATCAATAAAAGCAAAGCCAAAAACCACATGATTATCTCAATAGCAGAGAGAACCTTTGACAAAATCCAACACCCATTCATGCACAAAACTCTACAAAAAAATGGGAATAGATGGGAAATTCCTCAAGATAGAGTAATCCATATATAGCAAACCTACAGCCAACATCATACTCAATGGACAGAAGCTGAAAGCATTCCCCCTCAGATCGGGGACTAGACAGGGCTGTCCACTGTCACCATTACTCTTCAACATAGAAAAGGAAGTTCTTGCCATAGCAAAAGAAAGAAATCAAAGGAATACAGATTGGAAGGGAAGAAGTCAAGCTCTCACTATTTGCAGATGATATGATAGTATACATAGAAAAACCTAAAGAATCCAGCAGAAAACTACTGGAAGTTATTAGGCAATATAGCAAGGTATCAGGCTACAAAATCAATATACAAAAATCAGTGGCATTTCTTTATGCAAACACTAAATCTGAAGAAGAAGACATCCAGAAACCACTCCCATTTACTGTTTCAGCAAAATCAATCAAATACCTAGAAATAAAGCTAACCAAAAAAGTGAAAGGCTTCTATACTGAAAAATATGAGTCGCTACTCAAGGAAATAGAAACTGATACCAAGAAATGGAAAGACATCCCATGCTCATGGATTAGAAGAATAAATATCATCAATATGAATATTCTTCCCAGAGCCATATACAAATTTAATGCAATACCCATCAAAGTTCCACCAAGCTTCTTTAAGAGAATAGAACAAACACTACAATCATTTATCTGGAACATGAAAACACCTAGAATTGCCAAAACTATCTTGAGGAAAAGAAACAAAAATGGAGGCATTACACTCCCAGATCTCAAACTATAATATAAAGCCATCATCATCAAAACAGCATAGTACTGGAACAAAAATAGGCACACAGACCAGTGGAATAGAATTGAAAGCCCAGAAATAAATCCCCACACCTATGGACATCTCATCTTTGATAAGGGGGCCCAAGGAATTAAATGAAAGAAGGAGGCTCTCTTCAATAAATGGTGCCAGGAAAACTGGGTTGTAACATGCAGAAGAATAAAACTGAGCCACTTTATCTCACCAGAAACAAAAATCAACTCCAAATGGATCAAAGACCTGGATGTTAGACCAGAAACTATCAAATACTTAGAGGAAAACATTGGTAAAACACTTTCCCACCTACACCTCAAGGACATCTTTGATGAAATAAAAGCAATTGCAAGGAAGACTAAAGCAGAAACAAACCAATGGGACTACATCAAATTGAAAAGCTTCTGCACATCCAAAGAAACTATTAAACAAACAAAGAGACCCTTCACAGAATGGGAGAAGATCTTCACATGCCATACGTCAGACAAGAAACTAATCACCAAAATATATAAAGAGCTCAGCAAACTTAGCACCAAAGAAGGAAATGACCCCATCCAAAATGGGCACAGGATATGAAAAAAAATTCACCTCAGAGGAGATCCAAAAGGCTAACAAACATATGAAAAACTGCTCTAGGTCACTGATTGCCAGAGAAATTCAAATTAAGACAACATTGAGATACTACCTCACTCCTGTAAGAATGGCATACATCAAAAAGGACAGCAGCAACAAATGCTGGAGAGGCTGTGGGGACAGAGGAACCCTTTTGCACTGCTGGTTGGAATGTAAATTGGTCCAGCCTCTGTGGATAGCAGTCTGGAGAACTCTCAGAAGGCCTTCCATATGATCCAGTAATTCCTCTCCTGGGGTTATACCCCAAGGACTCCATAACACCCAACCAAAAAGAGGTGTGTACTCCTATGTTCATAGCAGCACAATTCATAATAGCTAAAACCTGGAAGCAACCCAGGTGCCCAACAACAGATGAGTGGCTGGGAAAGCTGTGGTATATATATACACAATGGAATACTATGCAGCTATCAAGAACAATGAACCCACCTTCTCTGACCCATCTTGGACAGAGCTAGAAGGCATTATGCTAAGTGAGCTAAGTCAGAAAGATAAAGATGAGTATGGGATGATCGCACTCATCAACAGAAGTTGAGCAAGAAGATCTGAAAGGGAAACTAAAAGCAGGATCTGACTAAATTGAAAGTAGGGCACCAAAGTAATAACCCTGTGGTGAGGGGTAGACATGCGGCTTCCTGGGCCGGTGGGGGGTGGGAGTGGGTGGGTGGGATGGGACACAGTCTTTTGGTGGTGGGAATGGTGTTTATGTACAGTCTAGTAAAGTGTAGTCATATAAATAACTAGTTAATTAATATGAGAGGAGGAAAATTAATTGTATATCTTGAAGTTTTTAAAACACAGACTGAGTCTTCTTAATATATAGGCTGTGTATTTGATATCCGAACTCTCTCAAAAGCCTAGACCAAGTAGATCAGAGGCAACCAGTGGCACAGCTATTTACGAGATACTGGATATAGCAAACCCTAACAAAAGGACTTTTCAAAGTTAACCCAATTAACAAATAATGTGATGATAACATTAACTATCGACTGTCTTTTTGAACCCTAAGACAGCAGGAACCTCACATTTCCACTAAAGAGCCTATATTTCCCCCAGTTCTGGAACCTTAGGATAGGGCCCACTTTCCCGCATGCATCTCCCAATTCACATCAAATAATATTGCATCTGCCAATCGCAACCTAATCAATGCAATGATTGCCACCTCAACATGCTTCAGCTCAGACTGTGTCCAGAGACTTCAGGTATGGAATGACAACCCTTCAGCTTCATTACTCGGATGAGACCTTTCCTTTCATAACATTGTCTAATTCCATCCCAGGTGGATCACTTTCTAACAAAGTCCCAAAACCTAGGTACACACCAGTTTCTGTGAGAGAGAGCATATATCCATAAACTAGTGCAAAATATATACCTGAAAGCAGAAGTACACTAGAGTTTGCAGTGAGTACCTCCCCAACACTTCCTCTCCACTATTCCAACCTTTGGGTCCATGATTGCTCAACAATTTGTTTGTCTTTGTATGTTAACTCTCTTTTCAGCCACCAGGTTCCAGATACCATCAGGATGCCTGCCAGGCTTCCCTGGAGTGAAAAACCCACCAATGTGTCCGGAGCTCTGCTTCCCCAGAGACCCACCCTACTAGGGAAAGAGAGAGGCAGACTGGGAGTATGGACTGACCAGTCAACGTCTATGTTCAGCGGGGAAGCAATTCCAGAAGCCAGACCTTCTACCTTCTGCAACCCACAACAATCCTGGGTCCATGCTCCCAGAGGGATAGAGAATGGGAAAGCTATCAGGGGAGGGCATGGGATATGGAGATTGGGTGGTGGGAATTATGTGGAGTTGTACCCCTTCTTCCCTATGGTTTTGTTAATTTATCCTTTCTTAAATAAAAAATAAATTTTAAAAAAGTCTCAATGACAAAAAAAAAAGAAAACATTTGAGAAAATGAAAAGAAAAAAAAAAAAACACCATACTTTCCAGTTCTTGCTCAATTTATTTGGAATAATGTTATCAATATTGTAAAACAAGCATGACAGCAAGGCATCTATGGATTATCAAGATAACTCTGCTTAATAGAGTCTTTGGGTGAGTACATTTGAGGGAAAAAATAGAAGAAAGACAAAGTTAATAATTCCCTTAATCATGCATTGTTGATATCCAAAATAAACCATTAGCATTAGCAAATAACAGAACCTGGAGAACAGAGCAACTAGGTTTTGTATTGCTGCCATTCAAAAAAAAAAAAAATCACCACAAAACAGTGACCTTCCCACCCCCACTAGATATACTATGAGTCAGCTAATTCATGTTCTCTAAATTCTGCAAAATGATTATCAAAAGCTACCCTTCTTTTTGGAGCCTCTGAAGAAGACTGTTTCTAAACTCAGGCAAATATTCACAAATGCCTTGAATTTACAGAACTCAAATCTACTTCTTCAATGATTGTCAACCTTGACTACCTTACTGCATTAGAAGTCCTTCTTCCATTTTGCATACCCTCTATATCTCAGAATTGTGAAAGGCATACAAAAACCTTCTCACATTTGAAATCCCTCTTTGATTTCTGCCTGTAGCCATCTATTTTCCCTCTTCTCTATTTATATCTTTCTAACTTTAATTCCAGAAATGTTCTCTATGAAGAATTCATATGACTAGACTCAGTGCAACTAGATAATACCAGTTAAATCTCCCTATTTTAAAGTGCATAATCTTAGTTAACAATGAATCCCAAGTGATGATGCAAATGAAATTTAGAGAGGTTAAAAAGTTTAGTAATCCCATAAGGGGTTAATATAGGATCAGGAACCAAAACTAGATGTCTTAGTTTACAGAGCACACAGTACCAACAAATTAAATAATATGATTTCCTTTTCTGTAGTAAATTCCCTCCAAAACATTTTTTAAATAATTTCTCTATCTGGATTAAAAAAAAACAACTAAACTTAAGGTCTTCCATAACCAGGCCAAAGCTGCACTTCCCAATGTCTTTCATCATTCTTTGATTCATGAGTTTGTTTTTTTTTTTTTTTTTGGCCTGTTTACCATTGTTTATGCTTATTTGTCCATTAGTAGGGTTTTTCTTTTCCAAAGATATAGAAATTCTACCTATTTCTAACATCTCATATCAAATATTACCACTGCCTTCATATTTTTCTTTCCTTTTTAATAAATATTTTATTTTAATGAAGGAGAAAGAGAATGACACAGAGAGAAAGACCAGTGTACTGCTCAGCTCTGGTTTATGGTGATGCTAGGGACTGAACCCTGGACCTCAGAGATGCAGGTATGACAGTCATTTGTATAAGCATTATGCTCTTTCCCAAGTCCAAAACATTTCAACAATCTATACCATACTTATGATCTTTTAGGGTGAGATGACCAGATATTTAGGATTACTTTAAATAGTCCTTATTGACTTCTATGATTCTAGTGTATTTTCACTATCAAGAGGCAGATGGTTTAGATATAATAAATTAGATGGACAATATACCTACCCTCAACTAATCTATTATTTTTCTGAATCCAGAGAGCACCTTATTAATATTTTACCAGGAATATGTATATATTAATCTTGCCTCTGTTGTAACATATACACTTAAAATATATACATATTTTATCATTTTCTGCACCTCCAAGACCAGTGTCAAAATATTTCTTCACTATGTTAAATAAGAATGGTTAGAAAAATTATCCAGTATTACTGATAACAATGATACACACATAACTGAAAATTATACATTTAAATTAAGCAAATCCACTAAAACAAATTACTTAATGTCAAAAAATTAGTGTGAATTGAACTTTCACTAGTTTGAACATTTATCAGTTTGCTTTAAGCAAATTTATACCCTATAAATTGATTCTTAATAAGTATATATATTCTCTCTTTCTCTTTGATAGCCCTGTATGAGTTAAATTATATAATTCAAACAGTCAATTTTGGCTACTTTTCTTTATATGGAGAACAAATTAAACTACATAAAATTGATGTCTTTATAGTTGTTTTTGTCTAGATCATAAGTAATAATTACTTTCTTTTCCTGTCAAATCATTAATGACTACTGGTTGTGACTCTCTCAGTCAGTTCAGGACCCTATAAAAATATTGTATATTTTGAGATTTCAGTCAGTTTAAGTCTGTCTTTAAAAAAAGAGAGAGCAGAAATAAAATAAAAACCTGATCTTAAGGCCAAGTCATTTTGAAAATCATCTACAACTTAGAGAAAACTTAAAAGGTATGTGAGAGTATTTTACTTTGCTCCTGGTTCTTCTATCTATTCAAAATATTTCTTTTTATGTGTTAATGCAATAGAAAAGAGGCTGGTGATCAAGTCTGTCTTTCTAGTATGTGCTACATACTAGGAATATGATAAATGTATTTATTCATTTTAACCAAATTCTAACACAACAAAGCAATGCAAAGTTCCCAGGGAGTCTATTATAATGGGATTTTACCTGTACTTTGATTGAATTAAAGAATCCTATATAGAAATCAACTATTTAACTATCATCCACAAGGACTTGAATCACAATATTTTTCTCTGAAAGAGCTCATTATTTTCTGTAGTTTTGGAGAGAGACTAATTAATCCACATTTTGGATGATACCATGGCTAGTTTCTAACAATGCACTCTGCATCTCACCCCTCACATAGTTCTCTTGACAGAAAATCTCTATTAAATTTTCTGAACAAGAATTCATGTGGATTTCTTAGAAATAGCCCAGACATTTTTTTTTTTTAAGGAAAACTTACTATGTCTCTGATGTTTAAAAGTGGATTGCTTTTTCATGTTAGGTAATAGATTTATTTAGAATCAGTAATTTATTTACATGATTTTATTTTACACATTTACTTTTCTTCTCTAAATGTGTTTTAATACAGATGGCAAATACAACATGATTACTTTTAGATAGTCATAATGTCAACTGAAATAGGATATAATGATAAGCAATAATCACCAGAAAGCCATCCCATTATGATTGCTTTAACATTTGATAGAGGTTTTGCCTAAGGCAAAGCCAGGAGCTTCATTTATTTCAAAGGATAAAAACAAGGAAATATGCACATTGTGCATCGCATGTTATTATGCAGTAAAGGTCTTTAAAAGATGGAGAAATTTATATTCGCATGTACATTCTTTCTAACCTTGGAGACTTCCTAGTGACCATAGGGACTTGATCACCCTACCTATTCTGCCACTCTAACTGCTGCTCAGTCAGAAGAGCCAAGGATTATACCCATATCTATAATAACATCAGATTTCCATGTGACGAGGCATTTGCTATTATGTTATTTTTTTTAATTGCAGAGCTGATGAGTTTAAGTAAACATATTTCTTTCCTGTTCCTTCTGCTTGTCAGCTGTAGCTAGATTGATAAAATGCAAATGAACAAATCATTAACGAGTACTGGTTATGAATCTCTCAGGCAGTTCAGGACCCTATCAAATCCTGCACCTATTACTTTGTGTGATTGATGTACTATTGTAAGTGATTGTTCCTGATCTTATTAAATCTTATTGATTTTTGCCCAGTTTCTATTTTATGCAGGGCCAGGCTTAGACTATTATGAATGTTGCTGAACACTGTTAATCAAGCTTACACAGCTATTTTGATGGCAAACAATTAGAACTCTGCAGCTCTACCTTGCAATTAGCTTCAGGGATATGGACCTCAGCACCATAATAATGAAAGAGACCTCCTTCAAGCACAGTAATGAGATTTACAATTATGACCCCAAATAACCTCTGAAAATAACCAATCTGCACATTTAGATGTGTTTATCAATAGTTTCTCTCTTATTGTAAAAATGAACTTCAGAATTTTGTCAACAATAATATCTTCAAATAAAATATTTCTGTACTTATAAAACCAACAAAACTTGGTCTGTATAAAATTATTACTATCTCTTTTTTCTGATATCCAGTTTGCAAATGCAGAAACATATAAAATATTATTTCTCAAGTATATAATATTTATACCATCTAAACAGAACACTATAATATATTAAAATGAAAATTTGAATGAAAGTAGTTTTTCTACTAGTTGATTAATTAATTAAAATTTTATTAAAGATCTACTATGTGAAGAGTACTATAATAGAAACTAGGAATCATCCAACGAGGTTTGAGAATTACTTCTTGCTCTAGATTGGTCTTCTATAATATTAAAAATAAATAATGTCAGAATAGCCATTATACTGTATTTTCATTGAAAATATATTTGAGAAATCATCTGAGAAACTTTCAGAGATGAATTCTATTATAGACTTTTTATATTCTACTGTTTAAAATAATTTTTATTTCTTATTTCTAGCAAAAGACATTTAATTCTTTATTTTAGACTACAGTGTCTGGTAAATTTTTCTCATGCACGTCAATTATTAAGAAACAAATGTTGTTATATATTTCCTCAGCCATGGTTTTATTCACACATCCCTTTCTTAGCTGCCTTCTTGCATTGTTTTATGTTTTTAACTCTTTACATCCTTTTCAATATGAACAGCTTATCCACTCCTAGAAAAAAGCAAATAACTAAATTAGTCAAGCATCTCAGCCTGGATTTGAATTTGATGTTATTTAACTCTATAAATGTTTTCATTTTCCCTGCTAAAATTCTATACTGTTTGATAACTCAGGTCTCTAGTGTAAGGCATGTGGCATTTTTTTAAGAACAGCGTAGCCTGTTGGCAAAGGCTAAAAATAAACCATCAGACTTCCAGAGTGTTCAACAAAATAGAAAGTATTAAGAACCTCATCTATTCTGGACTTTTACTGTATGGCAGAGATAGGGACTATACAGAGGTATATACAGAGTCAAGACTGTGATAGGAATTAGGGATATTCGCTATCTACAGTTACTAGCACCTGGCCCATTATAACCTGAACTGCATGACCCCTGATTAAACAGTCATTCTGATCTGATTTTTTTAAATTAATTCAGTAGTGCTTTGCAAAAAAGAAATGGTAAGAGCATCATAGCAGCATTAGAGTAAAAATATGTACTGAATCTGAAGTCTTCTGAAAAAGTGCTTGCATATGAACTGTATGATATTAGGTAAACTGCTGGAATGTTCCTAAGCCTGTTTCCTGATCTAATATTTGAACTCTTAAAGGGTAGTTGTCAAAAATCAGCAATAATATGTACTGCATTACATAGAATCATAAAATGTCTGATCTTACTTATGCCATCATCCCAGAAGATATGCCTCTCCTAACTACTTTGAGAACTAGCTATCATAAACATCTACCGATCAACACAATGCCAATATTAAGGAGGCCAGAGAAAATACCTGCACTAACAATGAACCAAAGAGAAATTCTCTCCCTCTAGGGAGGACTAGCAGAGAGCTCATCTGGTAAGGCATATGACTTGCCATACCTACAGCTTAGCTTCCAGATTCCACACCCTATGGGAGTACCACACCACCTTGGGAAGCTCCGTGGATGCTCCAGTAATGCAGTAACTCTTTCTCTGAAATAAAGGAATGAAAAAGGCATCTGGGAGCAGTGAAAGAATGTACTGAAGGTCCCAAAAATAAAGTAAAATAAAATATCTCCCTTTTTTCCTTTAAAATTTAGGCTTACAAGGAGTTTTACATCATTTAAAACTAAAAGTAGACTGTTTAAGGAAGTTGGATGGTAGCGTAGAGGGTTAAGCACACATGGTGCAAAGCACAAGGACCAACAGAAGGATCCCAGTTCAAGCCCCACCCCCCACCTGCAGGGGAGTCCCTTCACAGGTGGTGAAGCAGACTGTAGATGTCTGTCTTTCTCTTTCCCTTTGTGTCTTCCCCTCCTCTCTCCATTTTCTCTCTGTTTTAACGAGACATCAATAACAGCAATAATAATTACAATAACAATAAACAGACAACAAGGGCAGTAAAAGGGAAAAAAATAAAGTAGTCTGTTTAAACATAAAATCTGAAGGTCTTCATCAATGCAAGACAAAGCCTAAGTACAAATAACATAAATTAAATCTAGATAAACATCTGGATGACCAACTTTTATTACATAGCAGAAAATAGCCGACTTCTTTATATGCACAGACTAAAATAATAAAAGGTAGGACGTTATTCTGTGATATTTGCTGGTTTAAATATCTTAACAAAGTTATCAGTGTAGTTTAGGAATTCTTATCCATGTATCTTACCTATTCTGTCTGCTGACTGCACTTGACCATATGCTGATGGCGGCATGTGTGCCTACACTAATATATTTCTCTTTATTTATTTATTCATTTTCCTTTTTGTTGTCCTTTTTTATTGTTGTTGTAGTTATTATTGTTGTTATTGATGTTGTGGTTGTTAGATAGGAAAGAGAGAACTGGAGAGAGGAAGGGAAGACAGAGAGGGGGAGAGAAAGAGAGATACCTGCAGACCTGTTTCACCGCCTGTGAAGCGACTCACCTGAAGATGGGGAACCAGGGACTCGAACCAGGGTCCTTAACCCACTGCAGTACCGCCCTACTCCCACTAATATATTTCTTTATCTTTTGTATCACACCATACAAGTCTGTCCTTCAGACTTCCAGACAAATCTTCATAAGACTCAATTTTGACTATATTATTTTCTTGTTTTTAAGAAAATAATGATTAAATGTTTTTATTAGACTATTTTTAATTGCTGACTTCTGACGTCCATATGCAAAGTTCTTAGTCAAATGTTAGAATTTCTTTCCAGGGGGTCTGGCACTAGCACCATGGGTTAAATGCACATGGCATGAAGCTCAAGGAACTAGCATAGGGATCCTGCTTCTAGGCCTCTCCTCACCTGTGGGGAGTGGTAGTGTTGCTGAAGAAATGAAGCAGGTTTGAGGGTGTCTTTCTTTCCCCCGCTCTGCCTTCCCCTCCTCTCTTGATTTTTCTCTGTCCTATCTAACAACAAGAGCAATAACAACAAAAAATAACAGCAAGATCAGCAAGAACAACAGAAAAAAAAAAGGGGGGGAGTGGCCTCCAGGAGCAGTGGATTGGTAGTGCAGGCACCAAGTCCCAGCAATTACCCTGGAGGCAAAAAAAAAAAAAAAAAGAAAAGAAAAGAAAGAATTTCTGTCCAATTAGAACCCTTCCCATATCCTAAATCTGTTTCTCCATAGTATTATTAATTTTGTACTAGCATCCCTGGCTAGAGTTCATATTTCTTTTCTCAAGTGCTGCTGCTTTTGCATTTGTATATTAACTTCTGAGAATGTCTTGGGATTCTACTATAAGACTGCCAATATTTGAAGTCACCAACCTCTGCCTCAACTATCTCAGCTATATAAAAGAGAATTTATTTTATTTTATTATTTTTTAATTTTTTTTTTTTTGCCATGAGGGTTATTGCTGAGGCTTCCAGCCAGCACTACAAATCCACCACTCCTGGCAGCCATTCCTTCCCTCATGACCCCCTTTTTTTTACTAGATAGGACAGAGAGAAATAGAGAGGGAGAAAGACAGACACTTGCAGACCTGCCTCACTGCTCCTTAGGTGGACTACCCCTTCAGGTGGTAAGCAGATCCTAGTACTTAGCGATAATGCACGCTTAAACGGTTGCACCACCACCTGGCTTTTCATAAAAGAGTACTTAAATCACACAAGATCATTTTGTTTCTTTTTCATTTCTTCTATCTATCTATCTAATCTATCTTACAGAGATAGAGAGGGAGAAAGTGAAATAGTTCATAATGCCAATGCTCCCTTTAATGCAGTGGGAATTGGATTCAGACCCAGGATCTGACCCTAACAAAGCAGACATTAACCACATGAGCTATTTAGCCAGCCCTCACAAAATTGTTTTAATTTTATGGTTTCAATATTGTTGTAGACAGATTTGAAATATTTTATTTTTTATTTTATTTATTTACTATTGGATAGAGAGAAATTGAGAGGGGAGGGGGAGGTAGAGAGGGAGAGAAACAGAGAGACACCTGCAGCCCTGTTTCACCACTTGTGAAGCTTTCCCCCTGTAGGTGGGGACCAGGGGCTTGAACTTGGCTACTTGACACTGTAATGTGTGCGCTTAACCAGGTGCGTCACCACCTAGCCCCTTGACAGATTTTAAGATCAACTTTAGCTATCTCTGGTTTTCTGATTCTCAAACCCTTCTGCAATGTGATTCCCATGATTTGGGGGCAAACTTCTTGACTTGCTGCTAAAGTTAAAACTGGTGGTAGTAGTGATCAATGTCACTTCTGAGATTAAGTTCCAAATGATTGAGGCTTATATTTTGGGTTGTCTCTCCACCTCTCTCTCTCTCTCTCTCTCATTAATCACATTATTGTTCACTTGAAGATGATCAGCTGCTCTATCATACAGCAGTCTAGCTGGAACTTAGAAGCGAATTTAGATATACTTCTGTGTTCTGCCAACCCATAGGATTGTATTCTTCAGTATCCAGTTGAGCCTTAAAAATCACCCCCTTCATTGACAAACTGAAGCTTGACAGGAAAATGATGAGACATCTTGAGTCAGAGAATAGTTAAGCTATGCTTACATACCTGATACCCTGTCTCACAGAAAATGTAACCTAATAATTTTTGTATTTTTCTCTTGGGTTTCTAATTCTGGACATATTGTGTTATGAGGTAATAACTAAGGAAAAGAATAATTAAATGAAACAGTTCATGTAAATAATTTAGTAAGTATCTCAAAGTTAGCTGTCAGTTACACACACACACTCATTAGTATGTCATTTACCTACACCTGGGTCAACTTTTTTTTTAATTTAAATGATATAGACAAGGAGGAGAGATATCACAACACCTGAGCTTCTCCCTGTGTCATAACACCCCCCAAGTGGTTCTAGGGCTCAAACCCAATTGACATGCACGCAAAGGCACAGCCTCTATCAGGTGGACTATCTTCCAGTTCCAAGTAGTAAGAATATTACTAATATTATGAATCATACTCACCTCCTTTTTTCCGAGAATTATCATGTCTAGTATATTTTAGAAATCATAGCAATTTTAGGGTTATAATATGATAATTTTCATTCTTATAAAAAGTATATAATATGAAGATATATGTATAAATACACATATTTATTTATTTTATTTTATTTTTTGCCATAAGGGTTATTACTGAGGATCAGTACCACCACTAAGAATATGCTGTTCCTGGCAGCTATTTTTTTCTTTCTATTATACTTAATAGGATGGAGAGAAATTGAGAAGAAAGAGAAGATAGATAAGGAGGGAGAAAACTACATACTTGCAGACCAGCTTCATCACTCATGAACTGCCTCCTGGTAGGTGGAGAGAAGGGGCTAGAATCCGGTTATGTGGTAACATATGTGCTTAAGCAGGTGCAACACTTCCCAGCTCCAATTACACGTTTATGTATATTTTTTCATATATTTATCTGTATATATGTGTGTCTGTTGAATATATATTGCATATACTTATATCATTACAGATGCACTGTGTTAAGTATAGAGAAAATGTCCATTTATTCCATAATAAATAAATTGATTCTAACTAAAATTATAAGTTACGTTTGCTTTAAGAAAACTCTGTAAGTTGCAGAGTTGATATATCTGGAACCCATCAAGGGGTAGTTATAAACTGAATCTAAGAGAGTTAAGCAAATGGAATTATTTTGTTTAATTTGAGTTAACTGAGAAAAAGCAAACACCATTGCTTTCAATTTTATAATCAGTAGTGTGTAAACTGTTATTTAATTTTTTACAAAATAATTAGCAATTTTAATCACTGTCTTATCAAAATCATTTTAAATACTTAATAAATATCCAATGTCCATCCAATTAAACTTGAAGTAATATACTAGGTAAGAAGAAATATGAATTTCTTTATATAAACATTATACATGGAGGTCGGGCAGTGACATACAGGTTAAACGCACATAGTCGGAAGCACAAAGACCCTGTGCAAGGAATCTGGTTCAAGCTTCCGGCTCCCCACCTGCAGGGGAGATGCTTCACAACTGATGAAACAGGTCTACAGGTGTTTATCTTTGTC
Source organism: Erinaceus europaeus (assembly GCF_950295315.1). NCBI lineage: Eukaryota > Metazoa > Chordata > Mammalia > Eulipotyphla > Erinaceidae > Erinaceus > Erinaceus europaeus. The sequence goes on from NC_080162.1 coordinate 178,095,076, forward strand.
TCTCCCTCTCTATCTTCTCATCCCTTCTCAATTTCTCTTTGTGCTATCCGGAAAAAAAAAATGGCAAAAGGAACAACAGATTCATAGTGTAGGCACCCGAGCCCCAGCTATAACCCTGGAGGAAAAATAAAATAAAAATAAACATTACATGTTGACAAACAGCTAAATTATTTGTTAATATTATTTTCATCATACTCATTACTTTAAATATGATGTGGTTGAACAAAATTAAACTGATACATTAATTTAAATAAAACAAAAACTATAGGCAACTTTTTGACCTAAAAACATATACAGCTTTGGTGGACTGACAAATCTGGATTGAAATCCAGTTCCACTCACTCAGTTTTTTCCTCTGAGAAAAAAAAAATTCTTACTTTTATTTGCTAATTATTTAAAAGAATAATGATATTTACCTCATAGAGTTTAAGTACTTTTTAGCATCTTCTCTTCAGGAACTGTGAGTAAAGTGTGCTTCCTCAGATCCAAAATCAAAACCTTTATTTTGGTCTGGATCTCAGTTCTCACATTCCCAATGACTTCACTCTGACTCATAATTTATCTTCTGCATTATTAATTTTACTGTATTTGGTCCATTAGCATGCAAATATACTCTGGTATCTTCTAGCTTAATAATTTTATTATTGATCTTACATTCCATGTTTTGATTTAAATTCACACCAAATGTTTCAGGAGTTAACTGTATTCCTCTTCTCTAAATCATTTAACAATGTATATATAATTAAAGACAATTAAAAGCAAATGTGCATTTGGACTTATCAATATGTATGTAGAAAGACTTAAATTTTAGGAATACCAAAGGATACCACCTGGGATCACAAAAAGACAGAACTAGAATGATTTCGGGAACCCACCAAATCACTGGTGAGTACAAACACATGTGGCTCATGGACAGAGAGGAGCCTAGGGAGAGATTAAGTGGCTGGAAACAGTCCAGTAGTTTGCCAGTTGAGATACCACTTCCAATCTGTTTCACCAACAAAAAGACAGTTGAAGGGAGAAGATGACACTCCTAAGACTCACTGAAAGCAACTGTGAGTCTCCATTGCTACTGCCTTCAGAATCTGGAGTAGTGGGGGGGAGGCCCTGTGCTGACACCAAGGGACAGAGAACTAACCAGGAAACTCAGGAGAGGATCTATACCTCAGTGGCTTAGCGTTGGGGATGTGAGAGACTCTTTGCATAGCCACTAGACTATCTCTGCCACACCATGCTTTATCTCTTGGTCAGGAATAAGTAAATAAGCTAAGAAGCTTACTTATAGTTTACAAGCCCTCAGGCTCCCATAACCTACAGGGAAAAAGATAATAAAAGAAGCTTTTAAAAGCCTCTGTGCTCCAACTCAGGGATCAAATAATATTGAAACAACTGTAAATTTTCACAACTGTGAACCCTTTAATTACATTATTTAGACACAAGTTAATCCAGGCAAGAGTGATCAGTAATTTGAAAAGTACTGAGAGAGGGACCTCATAACATACTATATAAAATGGTTACACCAAAAAGAAGAAATATTGGAGAAATAAACCAGGACAAGAGTCCAGCTAAAAGCCCCCCAAAGGTTGAAGCACAAAATAATGAGGTCAACATCCAAACACTATAAAGACATAACCACAGGAGTAAGTAAAGAGTTTGTGGGGAGTCGGGCTGTAGCGCAGCGGGCTAAGCGCAGGTGGTGCAAAGCACAAGGACCGGCATAAGGATCCCGGTTTGAACCCCGGCTCCCCACCTGCAGGGAAGTCGCTTCACAGGCAGTGAAGCAGGTCTGCAGGTGTCTATATTTCTCTCCTCCTCTCTGTCTTCCCCTCCTCTCTCCATTTCTCTCTGTCCTATCCAACAACGACAACAACAATAATAGCTACAACAATAAAACAACAAGGGCAACAAAGGGGAATAAATAAATAAAATAAATATAAAGAAAAATTTAAGAGTTTGAAAGAATTGTCATAATAAATGCAGAAACAACGAATAAGACCCTTAAAGAAAACACTAATTATCTCAAAGTTATTAGAGAGCTGAAAGCCGAAATATCTGAGCTAAGAACACGGATAGCTGAGCAAGCTAAAACAGTATCAGAACAGGGTAACAAAATAGATAAACTCTAGGAAGAAGTAGAGGAGAGAGAGAATAGAATCAATGAGGCTGAAGACAGAATTAGATCCAGGACAAATTAGAGACAACTATAAAAGAAGTAAGCAATCTCAAAAATAGATTAAGAGATACTGAAAACAACAACAGAGACCTATGGGACGACTTCAAAAGAAATAATTTATGCATTATTGGCTTACCAAATGAAGAAACAGAGGGAGGGGAAGAAAGTATTCTTCAGGACATAATACCTGAGAATTTCTCTAGTCTAGACAACATAAGAGACATAAAGGCTCAAGAAGCCTGGAGGGATCCAAACAGAATTAAACCAGACTTAAAGACACATCATATTTAGAATGGAAAGGAATAAGGATAAAGGATCCTGAAGACTGCAAAAGAAAACAAACAGTCACCTGCAGAGAAAAACCCGTAAGAATAGCAACAGACTTTTCCACACAAACACTATAGGCCAGAAAAGAATGGCAAGATATCTATTGAGTGTTCAATGAGAAAGGCTTTTAACCAAGACTACTGTATCCTGCTAGTCTGTCATTCACATAAGATTAAGGCATCAAAACCTCAAGACAAGCAATAGTTGAAAGAATCAACTATCACTAAGCCTTCCCTGAAATAAGTTCTGAAAGGTCTCCTATAAACCACCATAAATATGCCATATATCAGAACACTCTAGAAATCTGCAAGAATGGCATTAAACTATCTTCAATTTTTGGTAACAATAAATGTCAATGGCCTGAATTCACATATTAAAAGGCACAGAGTAGGAAGATGGATTAGAAAACACAACCCAACAATATGCTGTCTACAGGTAACCCACCTAACTCTACAAGACAAACACAGACTCAAGGAGAAAGGATGGAAAACTATCATACAAGTCAATGGCCCACAAAAAAAGGGCGGGAATAGCTATTCTCATATCTTACATAATAGACTTTAAAATCAATAAAATTAAAAAAGATAGGGATGGGCACTACTTAATACTCAGAGGATCAGTAAATCAAGAGGACTTAACATTTATTAACATTTATGCACCCAATGAGAAGCCATCTAAATACATCAAACATCTACTGAAAGAGCTACAGCAAAATATTAACAGCAACATAGTCATAGCAGGGGACATCAGCACCCGACTCTCTCAACTTGACAGATTATCCAGGCAGAAAATCAAAAAGAAATGAGGAAGCTAAATGAGGGGATAGAAAAACTAGAACTATTGGACATTTTCAGAGTCCCTTACCACAAGAAACTAGAGTACACATTCTACTCAAGTCCACATGGGTCATTCTCAAGGATAGATCATATGTAAGGCCACAAAGAGAGCATCAGCAAATTCAAGAGCATTGAAATCATCCCAAGCATATTATCAGACCATAGTGGAATTAAACTAACACTTAACAATCACCAAAAGTTTAGTAATAGTCCCAAAATGTGGAAGCTCAACAGTATACTACTTAACAACTACTGAGTCAAAGAGGAAATAAAGGAATAAACCAAACTGTTTCAAAATTTCAATGAAAATGAATACACAAGCTATCAAAATATTTGGGACACAACTAAGGCAGTACTGAGAGGGAAGTTCATAGCCATACAAACACACATTAGGAAACAAGAAAAATCACAAAACAACAGCCTGATTACACATCCTAAAGACCTAGAAGAAGAACAAAGGAACCCTAAAGAAATCAGAAGGACAGAAGTAAATAAAGTTAGGGCAGAAATCAACAACATTGAAAATAAAATCATACAAAAGACCAATGAAAGCAAATGTTGGTTCCTCGAAAGAGTGAACAAAATCGACAAACCTTTATCCAGACTCACAAAACAACAAAGGGAGAAGACCCAAATAAGTTGGATCATAAATGAAAATGGAGATATCACAGCACACACTACAGAAATTCATCATATCATGTGAGACTTCTATGAACAACTATATGCCACCAAGCTAGAGAATCTGGAAAAATGGATGATTTCTTAGATACCTACTAACTCCCAAAATTAACTAAATAGGAACTAGGTAACATGAACAGGCCCATCACAGCTAATGAAATTGAAACAATTATAAAAAACCTTCCAAAAAAGAAAAGTCCTGGGCCAGATAGTTTTACTAATGAATTCTGCAAAACCTTCAAAGAAGAACTAATACTTCTACTTTTAAAAGTCTTCCAGACGTTGAGCGCACATGTTGCAGTGCACAAGGACCCGGGTTCGAGCCCCCGGTCCCCACCAGCAGATGGAAAGCTTTGCAAGTGGTGAAGCAGGGCTGCAGGTGTTTCTCTGTCTCTCTCCCTCTCTATCTGCCCTACCCTCTCGATTTCTGACTGTCTCTATCCAATAAATAAAGATAATTAAAAAAAAAAAAGTTTTCCAGAAGGTTGAAGACACAGGAATACTCCCTTCCAGCTTCTATGAAGCCAGTATAAGTTTGATACCAAATGCAGACAGGGACACAACCAAAAAAGAAAACTATAGACCAATATCTCTGATGAACATAGTGCTAAAATATTGAACAAAATTCTAGCCAACCAAATACAGCAGTATATTAAAAAGATTGTTCATCATGACCAAGTGGGGTTTATCCCAGGGATGCAAGGTTGGTTTAATATATGTAAATCAATCAATGTGATCCACCATATCAACAAAAGCAAGACCAAAAGCCACATGGTCATAGCAATAGATTCAAAGAAAGCCTTTGACAGAATATAACATCCATTTATGATCAAAACACTACAAAACTGGGAATAGATGGAAAATTCCTGAAGACAGTGGAGTCTATTTATAGCAAGCCTACAGCCAACATTTCACCAAATACAAAAGTAAATCCCAAGTGGATCAAGGACCTGGATGGTAGACCACAAACTATCAGATATTGGCTGGACTCTTTTCCACATAAATTTTAAAGACATCTTCAATAAAGTGAATCCAATTACAAAGAAGACTAAGGCAAGCATAAACCTATTCCCATACATCAAATTAAAAAGCTTCTGCACAGCAAATAATCCACTACCCAAACCAAGAGACGCCTCACAGAATGGGAGAAGATCTTTACATTCCATACATCAGACAAGAGGCTAATAACCAAAATATATAAAGAGCTTGCCAAACCCAACAACAAGAAGACAAATAATCCCATCCAAAAATGGGGAGAGGACATGGACAGACTATTCATCACAGAAGAACTCCAAAAGGTTGAGAAACACATGAAAAAATGTTCCAAGTCTTGATTGAGAAATACAAATCAAGACAACAATGAGATAGCACTTCACTCCTGTGAGAATGTAATACATCAGAAAAGGTAGAAGCAACAAATGCTGGAGAGGTTGTGGGGTCAAAGGAACCCTACTGCATGCTGGTGGAAATGTCAATTGGTCCAACCTCTGTGGAGAATAGTCTGGAGAACTCTCAGTAGGCTAGAAATGGACCTATCCTATGATGCTGCAATTCCTCTCCTGGGGATATACCCTAAGGAACCCAACACACCCATCCAAAAAGATCTGTGTACATGTATGTTCATAGCAGCATAATTTGCAATAGCCAAAACCTGGAAGCAACCCAGGTGTCCAAGAGCAGATTAATGTCTGAGCAAGTTGTGGTATATATACACAATGGAATACTACTCAGCTATAAAAAAAAACAGTCACTTCACTGTTTTCAGCCAATCTTGGATAGATCTTGAAAAATTCATGTTAAGTGAAATAAGTCAGAAACAGAAAGATGAATATGGGATGATCTCACTCTCAGGCAGAAGCTGAAAAACAAGATCAGAAGAGAAAACAAAAGTAGAACCTGAACTGGAATTGGCATATTGCACCAAAGTAAAAGACTCTGGGGTGGGTGGCGTGGGGGGAGAATACAGGTCCAAAAAGGGTGACAGAGGACCTAGTGGGTATTGAAATGTTATATGGACAACTTGAAAATGTTATGCATGTACAAACTATTGTATTAATTGTCGAATGTAAAACATTAATTCCCCAATAAATAAATTTAAAAAGTCTCAAATTTATTATTACAATTTGAGTATAAATTATTATATCAACTATATTACTTCAATATATACATGATGTGGGGACATATTTGCAAGCCAAAAAAAAAAAACAGTGAGAGAATAGGGACCAGGTAGTGGCACACTAGGTTAAGCACACACACTATGGTGCATAAGGACCCGGATTCAAGCCCCTGTTCCCCAACTTCAGAGGGAAAGCTTCACAAGTGTTATCTCTTTCCCTCTATCTCCTCTCCCTCTCAATTTCTCTCTGTCTCTATTCAATAATAAAAGGGGGAAAAAGAAAAAAATTGAAATAACATTATTTGACTCAAGACTTGGGAAGGAAGTGTACAACAGGATACATTTTAAATCAAATATATGTAGTTTAATTATAAATCAACTACATTATTGACAAGTTAACAACAGAGAATTGATAGTATTTTGGGGGGGTAAAATCATTCTTTCAACTTTATTGCAAGTGCTAATAATGGTACCTGAAATAGGATAGTACTGAAAATGTAATACAAATATAAATCCATCTTTAAATAAAATATTCAATTAGATTTGCTTTATTAGGAGCAAGCAGTATTTCACCTAGTAAACTATATACATTACCACATAAACAGACCTGGGATTACAATCAAGTCCCTGGTCTCTACTTCCTAGTAGGAAGCTTTTCCAGCAGTAAAATACTACCATAGGTATCTCTTCTCCTCGTCAATCTCTTTCCCTTTTCATCTCCTTATCACTTTATTATAAAAATGTCATGGAGGCTGGGCAGTGGCGCACCTGGTTGAGTGCACATATCATGGTGCACAAGGACCCATGTTCAAGCTCCTGATCCCCACCTACAAGGGGAAAGCTTTGTGAGTGATCAAGATGTATTGTAGATGTCTCTCTGTTTCTATCTAGGTTTCTGTACAACTGACTGTTCTATGAGATTTTTAAAATTTTTTTAAATTTTAATTATCATTATTTATTTATTGGATAGAGACAAAGATAGAGAGTGGAGGGGTAATAGAGAGGATCCCCAGTAACTAGTCTTAGTGTCAAAAATAAACTCTTTATTATTGCCATATTATCACTAAAAATTAAGAAAATTCAGTAAAATCTCAAAAGTAGAATTAGTAGTCATGAGAAACTACTCAACAACTGTTTTGGAGAAAGTAATATATATTTGTTAGTTGGCATGTATTACTGTTATCTAGTTTAGTTAAAACTTTTTTCCAGACAGTATGGAAAATATTAAAAACATAAAGGGAATAAATAAAATAACTAACTATCCTATAGAAATATTGACAATATTTATATCTTCCTATGCAATTTTGTACCTATTGTTTTCCATAACTGCTTTGTCTCTGATTGATCTTGCGGTTTGTACCCAGAGACTCATTTACTGGTTGTTGAGAGAGTTGGCATTGTTGATGTTTCCTTAGGACCAATATCGTCTAGCTGAATATTTGTAAACAATGTCTAAGGACTGTGGCCCACGCTGCATGGCTAGCTGATCTTTTTTCTTATTATACTGCTATGGTTTTTATTTACCTAAATAAACCCACAATGTTATATCCCCCAGCAAGAGGCACCAGTTTTAATTACTTTATTAAAGGCATTCCTCATAAAATTAAGACAGACAAGATCCTGCTTATGTTCCTATTCATATGTTTCTTCTCTTAGTGGAATATTAAGCATGTACTGACATGCCTTACAACCCTACTGGATGAGTAATCATGGAACAATCATGGAACACTGTAATTCACCCTTAAAAAGGGCAATTCTTAAACAGAAACAGGAGCATACATAAAGTTTTATATACTTTAATTTTTTTCACTGCAATTCTTCTAATCAGACAGCTTCTGAAAGTCACTTTTCTCCACAGAGTTTTTGTTCTTTCTTCAGCAGGTGCATTATTACCATCCTGTTTAGTGAAACTTTTCATGAGATGGCCAAAGAAAACTTTAAAAATGTGCTATCTATACTTGTAAGTGTTTTCTTTTAGGGAACAGGGTGGTGGTGGCATACCAGGTTAAGTGCATATAGTACCAAAAGCAAGGACAACACAAGGATTCCAGTTACAGACAACAGCTCCCTACCTGCAAGGGGGTTGCTTCACAAGTGGTGAAGCAGATCTGCAGGAGTCTCTCTGCTTCTCTCCCTCTTTCTCTACCCCACCCTCTCAATTTCTCTCTGCCCTATCCAAAAAGAATAGTCACAGGAGCAGTGAATTTGTAGTGCAGGCACGAGACCAAGACATAATCCTAGAGGCAAAATAAAAATACAGCTTTATTTTAAAGGATCTCCTTGAATTTTCTAGCCCCTTTGTGACTGAAGCCAACAATATTACTAACATAAGGTCTAGGGTGTATATATCTTTTTTTCGTTTTGTTATCCATGGGTCTTATTTGTATCCATGCCAAAGCAGCTAATTCGTTCCTCTGCAAACTCATTACAAGAACTAGACAAGATGAAACTTTAATTTCAGCACAAAAATTTAAAGTATATAGAGATCCCAATTTTATTATAATTCTGCAAGTAAATCTTAAGATTCTTCTCCCCTAGAAATCCCAATTAAAAATTAAATTTTCTATTTTATTGAGGAAATATTGTTTTACCAGCCTGTTATTGTTTCAGGTGCATGATTTCACGTAAATTTAAGATAGTTTTTACCCACTTGAAAATATTATCAAGTCGTTATTACAGATTTAAAGAAAAATAAAGAAAAACGAGTAAAACATGAAATATTTGCAAGAGCTTCATGATCTTCTATTCATACACATATATTTTTTATTTGTCTTCTAGTTTAACCAAACTATTCTCTACTATTGAAAATTTGAGACAAATAATTTAAGGTTTGAAATACAGGAAGAGGGAGTCGGGCAGTGGCACAGTGGGTTAAGCGCACGTGGCACAAAGCACAAGGATCAGAGTAAGGATCCCAGTTAGACTCCCTGGCTCCCCACCTGCAGGGGAGTTGCTTCACAGGTGGTGAAGCAGGTCTGCAGGTGTCTCTCTTTCTCTCCCCCTCTCTGTCTTCCCCTTCTCTTTCCATTTCTCTCTGTCCTATCCAACAACAATAACATCAATAACAACAACAATGTTAAACAACAAGGACAACAAAAGGGAAAATAAAGAAATATTAAAAAAAGAAATACAGGAAAAATCTGAAATAATAAGCTATGAAGAAAAATATCCGAGTGTAGGAAAAAAACATGTATTTAACTCGACATGGTTAAAGAAGAGATCCGTAAGGTAAGAATAGCAAACTAGAAAATACACTTAGAGTAAAATTCTGAAGGGATCAAATGGTTAGATTTAGAAGGATGAAGGCTAAATAAATTACATCATTTTAACAAATCATCAAAGAGAACTATAGGATTCAAAGTAATTAAGTACAGAAGAGAAACCCTGAAAAAAGTGACTATGTCTCTAGCATAGTCATTCACGTAGATGACTGGTATGAAGTATTGGCAGTTAAGCTGGAAAGAGAATCTCAAAAAGCATAATAGAATAGCAAGAAAAAATATGTCAAGCCTTAGTGATGGATTAGAACTAGTGTAGAAAATAGCAAGGGAAAGCGAAAATGATTATAATTTATTTACCCTGAGGGGCTGGGAGGAATAGGAAGCTTTTACTGTTAATGGCAAAATTCGGACAGGATAACTATAGGTAAGAAACAATGACTAACTTCCCACCTGATAAGGTAAATTCTTGGCATAAGGTTTTTCAAGAGAAGATAATGCATAGGCAACTCTGTTAATATAATGCAGAAAGGTGTGTGTATAACTATATTTCAGAATAAAAACTCATCGAGAAAGTCTTTTGGTGGTGGGAATAGTGTTTATATACACTCATATTAACTTAAAGTCATATAAATCACTATTTAATTAATATCAGAGGAGTAAAAATTGAACGTCACAAACTTTTTAATGCATCTTTAAAATGCTGACTCCCCTAAAAGCTTAGACCAGGGAGAACAGGAGCAACTGGTGGCATTACTCTAAAAGACACAGATAATACAAATAATGTACAAATAATACAAATAATATACAAATAATGTCAAAGGACATAAATTATGGTGATGTTGTGTATGATACAGCAAATCCTAACAAAGGGATATTTCAAAGTTAACTCAATTGCCAAATTATTTGATTACAGCAATAACTTTCTCTTGCCTTTTTAAACCCTAAGACAGCAGGAAACTCACGCTTCCCCTATAGAGCCTATATTTCCCCCAGTCCTAGAACCTGTAGGATGGGGCTCACTTTCCTGCATGCTTCTGTTGATCCCAACCTAATCAACGGAATGAGTGCCACTTCAGCATGTTTGACTTCAGCAACAAGTACCACCTCAATATGCTTCACTTCAGACTGTGACCATAGATGTCAGGCATGGAATGTCAACCTTTCAGCATCATTACTTGGGTGAGACCTTTCCCTTCATAGGATTCTCCAATTCCATTCCAGGTGGTTCACTTCCTAACAAAGTCCCAAAGCCCTGATATAGTCCAGGTCCCATGAGATAGGGCATATGTTCACATGTATCCATAAATTAGGGCAAAATATATACCTGAAAGCAAAAGTGCACAATAGTCTGCAGTGAGTCACTATATGCAGCAAGCAAGAAGAAAGACCTAAAAACAAACAAACAAAAACCATAAAGTTCCTAAAGAAATAGTGTCTACTTAGACTTAGATACCCTCCTCACCTATTTCCTGTTATACTTCCCTCACTCACTCCCAAGCTAACCTTATCAAAGCAAGGACTACAAAAGCTGAATAAGCACAAGAGGCTGGCATGCTTTAATGATGACTCTTTAGTCACTATCAGGCCACTCCATCAGCTGGGGCCCTAGTCTGGGAGTCCTGAGATTCTCAAACGGACGTGATGGGCCTAGACTTCGAATAAAAATTTCTCTCCCCAAAGTTACCAGTCATCTTTATCAGGAACAACTAAACAGACCCCTTTGTGGGCCCTCATAGGACCTTGCTCTCAACTTGGATCAACAACGGTAGAGAATATTCCATCCTCCAAAGGGATGCTGGACAACATACCCTATGTTCCACCAGAGGAAGTTGGGTCCTGAAACTGGGGCAGCTTAGAACGTTCCTACTCATGACCACAGAATGTGAGCTCAGATCACAGTGATGCAGAGGTCACATAGGCTCCTAAGCTATATGTAGGCCCCAGATCAGATCAAACTGATGGGGTTTAGAGTCAGCAATATTTGTACCCCCTTTCCCATATTTGGGAGCTACTCTCTTCCCTGATCCAGATTTCTTGTCCTTTTCCCAGCCATCATCTCCCTAGACAATAACTTGGATCCACCTGCATATCATATGTCAGGCTCAGGAAAAGAAAAAAAAAACTATTATAGTTATGGGCTCTTTGAATATAACTAAAATAGGACTACTAACTATCTACAAAACAGAGAACCCCAGCTCATTATCTGAACTATTCTAGCCTTTAGGTTCATGATTAGTCAGCAATTTGTTTGGCTCTGTATGTTAACTCTTTTTTCAGTCACCAGATTTCAGATGATAGCATGATGCCAACTGGACTTCCCTGGACAGAAGACACCACCAATGTCTTCTGGAGCCTCGCTTCCCCTTAGCCCAGCCCCACTAGGGAAAGAGAAACACAGGCTGGGAGTATGGATTGACCTGCAAATGCCCATGTTCAACAGGGAATCAATTACAGAAGCCAGACCTTCCACCTTCTACACCCCATACTGACCCTGGGTCCATACTTTCAGAGGGTTAAAGAATCGGATAGCAATCAGGGGAGTGGATGGGATTCAGAGGTCTGATGGTGGGAATTATGTGGAGTTGTACCCCCCCTTGCTTAATAGTAAATAGTAAATAGTAAATAGTAACTTGCTTAATAGTAAAGAATCGAGAACTGATATTTAACATGTTGACATTTAAAGTCATAATACTATATTAGTATTAAAAGTAGTATTTGTCTTTAAAATGTACTTGTTTTTTTTGTATTTATGTTTTCCTTTCTCTAGTATTCTGAGGTTCACCTTCTCAAAGGCTCATATCTCTGAATACTTCTGCAGGAATATCTTCATTGAAGGCTTTCTCTGTCATTAGAACTTGAAGGATACCTTGGGCTATCTTTTCCATATTACTGTTTCATTCCTTGTTTCTGTTTCCATATACTATTAACCTATGAATTTTATTTTCTCCTTTTTTATTAGTGTATTAATGTTGATTTACAAAATTATAAAATAATAGGAATATAATGCCACACCATTCCTACCACCAGAGTTCGATGTCCCAAGTCACTACGCTTGACGCTGCAGTAGCTCTTTGAAGGTCACAGATATTGGTTGACTGTTATTTCTATAAGGATATATCTATATTTATATATATATATATGCCCATTTTTTAAATATTTATTTTATTTATTTATTTCCTTTTGTTGACCTTGTTTTTTTATTGTTATAGTTATTATTGTCCTCATTGTTTTATAGGACAGAGAGAAATGGAGAGAGAAAGGGAAGACAGAGGGGGGAGAGAAAGATAGACACCTGCAGACCTGCTTCACTGCCTGTGAAGTGACACCTCTGCTGGTGGAAAGCCGGGGGCTCGAACTGGGATCCTTACAGCGGTCCTTGCGCTTTGTGCCACGTGTGTTTAACCCACTGCACTACTGCCCGACTCCCTATATTTGCCCATTTTTATAGCCTTGCCTTTTCTTCCTGTCTAGGTCACACCTACATCTATTATTATTTCCGAGTGTCCTTCCTTTTTCCTTTTTTTTCTGGGTGCTGGTGAAATTGAAATTCAGAGTCCTCTGGCCCTCTTTCCCTACTATTTATACACCTCTGAAAGTATGGACCAAAATTCTTTATGGGGTGCAAACATGGGAATTCTGGCTTCTGTAATTGCTTTTGTACTGGACCTGGGTATTGGCAGGTTGATCCATACTTTAAACCTGTTTCTATTTTCCCTAGTGGGATAGGACTCTGGAGAGGTGAAATTCTGAGGTCATCTACCCAGGGAGTTCAGGATGCAATTATAGTAGCATCTACAATTTGGTGACTGAATGGTGGTAAAATATAAAGCAGGAAAAAAAAAATGTTCAATAAGCAGGAACCAAAAAGTAAGAATAGAACAAATGAGAATAGGGATCATACTGTGGAAAGAAACTGGGAAGTTTATTTTAGGTATTTTAATGATAAATAAATGGTTGAAAGTATAGAGATTAAAGTGACAACTTAAAGTATTATTTATCTCTTATAAGAGGATCTTCACTTTTACAGAGGTCTCTAAAGGAGTGTCTGATGCTTAGTATTTTCAGAGGTATATAAGTTTGTGAAGGGTTTCTTAATTAGATCATGATATTTATGGCAGTTCTTGGAAAATAATACTTTGTGACTAAAACATAGAAATTAACAAAATCCATACTACATAATTATTGTAAATATTTATAATTTATTAATCCCTGTAATTATCTGCTTTAACAGTGACTGATACTTGCTTCATATTAAATGCTTATATCAGGAGCTTTTTGTTTTCCTTTTAATATTTTGAATACAAAGAGTCCTTCCTGGTATAAGTAAGGGCTGCTTTCACTGCACTCAATAATAAGAAAAAAAAAATTAGGTATTATTTTCAAAGTTTTAGCTCCACCATAGCCATCATCTGAAATGTATCATTTTATATAATTCAGTGGTGGTCCTATAAGAAACACATACTAATGGCCACTATTACAACTAATGTAGTTGAACTGTGGGAAGAGAAACTTGTCTATGACTAAGAGGAAATAGAATTCAAACTTAGAAGTAATAATTCCATGTCTAGTCCAACTAACCTCTGCAGTGCTGGCCCATTGTGCCATACCACAGACCTATCTAAATATGCTCTTTTCACTTCCATCACCAATCTCTTGAAATTTTTCTATAGCTGCCCAGAACTAAACAGGCAGTAGACACCTTTCAACATAGTGGAATCATCTTAGAACATAAGGTTTTGGTAATAGTTTAATGCAAACCTTCTTCAAATGCTTCTTCTATATCTCTTTTTTTAATTCCCCAGCAAACACGTTACATTTACTATCAGGAGATAATGACTGCAGTAACTGCAAGAATACTTTTCTTTCTCAAAGTAAGGATGATCACAAGAAAGAGATAATGTTGTAATTTCAGATGTGAATAATCCAAACTGTAATTTAGTGATTTATTTTTTATTTTTTAAAAAATTGTTTATTTATAAGAAGGAAACATTGCCAAAACCATAACATAAGAGGGGTACAACGTCACACAATTCCCACCACCAGCCTCTGTATACCAACCCTCCCTTGATAGCTTTCCTATTCTTTAACCCTCTGGGTGCAGGATTACTTTCAAATTTGAGAGAGGTAAATGTATATGATAAGAGTGAAGTAATAACAGAAGAGAAAAAAAAAAGAAAAAATATTTGTTCCAACTTGCTTACACATATTTGCAAAAATGTCAGTTCCCAATAATTAACACTATAACTGCTTTAACTACAGAATTAGCAAACCTTTCCACTGAAAGCTTTGGGGGGTCATGGGACAGGAAATTTTAATTCCTCAAACTAAAGAATCCTGCATATCCCACTATGCATGTTAACTTTTAAAATGGTGCATCAGCTAAAGATACACACATCAAAATTCATCTATCAAAGTTTAATAACCCATGCCATGTAGGAAGTTCTATTAATGTTTGAGAATAAGATGTACCTTTTTTTTCCTCAAAGATATGTATGTATCACAGGATTGCTCATTTACCCAGTTGGGCCTGTCCCTTGCTCTGAACAAACCCAGGTTAGAACCCCAGCACCACATAGGAATGACATGACACCTGGGAAAGCTCTAGCATCTCTCAATCTCTCTCTCTCTCTCTCTCTTATTGTTTCTCTTGTATAATATGTAATTAGATATGTATTTATGAATGTTATTGTAAAGGAATGAAAAAGTCAGCCTGGGAATGATGAAATGCATATACATGAGATTCCTGTGCTAAAAATAAAGGAAAAGCTAGTGAGGACACGTGTGTGTGCTTCCTTAATTTTCCCTTGCATGAAGAATAATTTCTTATATGATGACTCCATATAAACTGAGTATAAGTCAAATTAACATATATTTACACACACATATATGTATTTATATGAAAGTTAGGTGGTATTGAATTAAAATCACCAAACCATGAATGATTTGTTGTAAAATGTCAGATAGTTTATGACTTGATATAATTTTCAAGCTAGCTTACAAGGTACAGTGAACTGACGGACATTAGTGTAATGCTTTAAAAATATGCTTTAATCCTGTCTTAGGAAGGTACATGACATTTTGGTAAATTAGAAAGTAGACAGTGCTGGTGCCTTTCAGAAGACGTAAAACGCTTCACTTGGTACTAATGTACATAAAGCAATTAGTTACTTGTCGTGATGGGTGTTCCCTAAGGCAGTGCACTTTTTCTATTAGTATTTATATCTACATGCCATTACACAGTGGGTATCACTAAATAGATTAGATTCATTCAGAGAATTACTTAAATCATGTGTCATGGAAAAAAAAGGATTTTTTGCAGACATGATTAGGATACAGGTGGTGTTGGATCACATAGACAATTTCCAGTGAGATATTTATTTAAATTCTGCCTAGTACAACATTTAAAAGTGATTAACCCTTAGAGAAGAAATTGCTTCTTTATTGCTTGGTAAATACTTTAAGCAATGAACATGTTCATGGCCGTTGTCAAAAGCAATCTCCTCTTCCTATTCTTTCATATATATATATATATATATATATATATATATATATATATATATTTAATGTATATACATTTGCTATTACATATATATATACATTAAATAAAAACAAGGCTAAATTTTATTTTGTCTCAAAGTATATTCTTTCTTTGTCACTTCTATATCTACCGTAAGATTGAATATTCATAACTTGAAAAGTAATCTGCATTCAAAGATAGTTTTATCCTTTCACTCAAATATATGTTCTATTTAAGGAGCTGTAACATTTGATTGATAGGCCTTTTCAGTGAAATTATTATAATATAAATTCTCTAACCTTATATTAAGTAGGTATGAATATCTTATATGCCGAACGTATCAAACATCATCAGAGTTTGGTCCCTAGTCGAGCTCCAATAAACTTTGTTTTTTGTTTAGGACTTACCCTACTCTGCACCATCTACCTCTACACGAGTTTCTCTCTCAATTTTTCACTGTGTATTTTCTTGTCAAGTAGAGTAAGTGACTGAAACACTGAAATGAGAAACTCCTGAATCAGAATTATAGGTATTTGCTTCAAAAATGTGAAGCGTTTAGTTGTCATTCTTCTAAAAAGAATATTCTCCTTAAATAGATTTCCATTCTGTTCTGCAAAAGAACTTTAAAATGCATTCATACTTTGAAAATATTACACTTATCCATGCAAATATAATTTTAAATAAAAATTCTCCTGGATATTGATTAGAAGTATTACTATTTAAGAAAATTTGTTTTGTTGTAAACTTGGAAAGTCTAAATATCATTCATAAAATGCAATTTAAATGTATGGTAATTAAAATGAAGATTTTTAACATATGATAATGAAGACTATTTAATTTTATCTAATTAATTTGTCTATTGTATTTTTTACCAGTGTACTACTTAGCTCTTGCTTATGATAATGTAGGCAATTGAATCTGAAACTTTTTGCATGCAAATCATATGCACAACTGTGATGCTATAGATCTGGCTCAGAAGTTCAAATATTAAGGAATGTTGTTGTACCAGGGATGTTCCTCAGGTCTTGTATATGTGATCCTTGAGTTCTATATATGGCACTGATTATATCAGAATAGTGATCTGACTCTCTCTCTCTCTTCCTCTCTCTCTCATTACTAAGTGTAAGTCTTTTTAAAAGTGATTTGTTTTGGCACAATTCACCTGTTATAATTTTTGCATCAGTACATCTCTACTTGAACTTTTAAGAAAAAAATTCCATGACTTAAAAAGATATATATTTTAGGGACAGTAAAATAGTTCACTTGGATAGTGTGTTTCTTTATCCTGGGTGTAACCCAGGTTTGAGTTGCAGCACCCTCAAGCATTACTAAGCTATGCGGAAACTCCGGTAATATGATGTCTCTACCTCTCTTCTTATCTCTTTCTCTCTATCAAAATGATAAAACAGCTAAGGATCGATGAAATTCACCTGTGTGAGGCACTGACTATGAAGGACAAAAAATACATTTCTCCAAAGCATGTTTGGGAACCTGAGAAATTAACTACCATAGCAGTTAAATAAAACTCACCTTTACTTACTACGTTATTATAGCCACTTGAATAGTAAACACAGATTATAGAATGTGGCTTTATAAAATATAATGCATATCTTTTAGAAAAGGAAGCAAAAGATGTTATTGTATCTGTCTTGGAGTTTTTTATTTATTTATTTATTTCCTATCTTCTTCTTCTGTGCATGGTCCCCTAGATAATAGAATGTGGAATTGAGGCATTCAGTACACAGAGAAAGCATGCACTGTCCTTGAAGGAATTTTTTCAATTGTCAATCTCAGGCAGGAAGAATTTAGCCTTGAGTATGCAGTCAAGGCAAAATCTATAGAGAATTAAAAGAAACACACAACTGTATAGTCTGGAAATATTTCTAGATCAACATTCCTCAAAAAACTCAGAGAGAAAATCTTCCCAGAAAGATTTAAAATACCACCCATGATGAGCTGTTCAAAATAAGATGTAAGGGTTGTCAGCATTTCCTCCAACTATAAAATTCTATACAGTCTACTTGATTGAAGTTCTTCAAATAATAATTATAGAAATGTGCTTGCAAATGTAACACCAGCCTCAAGAAGTCTTATAAATTGCTAATGTAACTGAGTTGATTGAACACTAAATCATTACCATCTTCAATAGATTGTTTTAATTACCGCCTAATAAATCATTTATTACAAGTATAATATTAACTGTATCTTTCAATTTCATGATGAGATATGAAAATACCAAGCTATCATTTTTTCTCAGTTTAAGAACAGTTAGAAATTGCAATAATCTCTTGTATCGTTGTGATAGGGTCTACCCTCACTCTCACCCCCAAAGTATGTCTTTTCCCACATGTCAACAATTGTACTATAATATATTAACCCACTTCCCCAACCCCAATACAAAATAAAAGAAAAAAATTTCCATGTTATTTGGGAAAAACATTGCAATTTTAAGTAAGCATAAAATATATTCAGAATAGTTTCAAATTATCATTATTGACAACTCTTGAAATGAAACCAAACACTATATGAAATATTTTATTTTGTTACATTTATTTAATATCTCTCATAATAAAGTCCCATTGTTATAAAATATCAGCTTCATTAAATTTCAGTTTTTGTCTTTATTTTATTTTACATATGGAGATAAATGAGTTCAGAAATAGGCACACATTCTATTTAGCAGGTAGTTACTGACTGTACAAAAACTTCTAGACAGAGCTGTTTATTTAATTTATGGGGTCTGATGCAAATGGACACAAGTTCCTTGTAAGACTGAATACTGTGTAACTATAAAGGCCACATGTTCAAGAAATTGGCATATTACTGCTTGAAAATATAAAATATCTAAGAATGAGTATGACTTTTTGTCCTAAAGATGAAGAAACTAAGAAAGATTTGGAAAGTGCATTATACAACCTCATAAACTAGGAGTTACCTGAATGAAAGTCTTTATCTTATGCTACCAGGAATTAGTATAAAAATAATTAGTATTGGAATAGGACCCTGAGACAAATTGGATTTAACATAGTGAAAACAGAGAAATCAAATTATTTTAGACAAAGGCCTATGAATGAGTTTAAACTTGTGGAAAGAATAATGCTGGCTATAGTGTGTAGATAAAGTCCATGTAGAGTAAAGAGGAGATAAAAAGCTAAAATTATAGCTTGGGATCAAAACAAGGAATTATGTGAATGCTAGTACAGTGAGTTTGAATTTCACCTTGTAAGCAAATGAAAATCTTTGAGTAACACGATCACAAGCAAACTGCTGGGAGAAATGGGAATGGAGGATGAGGAAAGATATTAGAGCCCAATGCCTAATTAACAAGCCATTTCTACTAGCTACAAGGGCCTGTACTAGAGAGACAGCAAAAGAAGCAAATATAATAGAATGAAGAGCAGCACAAATGATGTATTGACATATATGTTAGCAGTGGTGAAAAGGATTATTATGAGAGAAGTGGTGGAAAGGAAATGATTACGACTTAACCCATTCAGAAAACAAGAATAAAAAATGATGTGACTGCATAGTTGTTGAATTATCCCTAGAAAACTAAATATTAAGTTTATTGTTACACTCGGAGGTAGGAAATATTCAATATAAAAGGAAAAGATTATGTAACTATAACTAAATCTTATTTACTCATTTATTCATTAATTTGGGTTTAATCCTTGGTTTTGATGCTTGTCACCGTAAAGCAAACAAACAAATAAGCAATCAGCTATCTGGAAAACCATATCATTTGAGAGCATACAGACAACAGTCAAGAAAATTTTTTTATGTTACTGTCTGTATCTATAGTAGAGTAATCAAGGTTAATATATTGTATATACGTTATTTTCTAATTTGAACATAGTCTCAGCAAATTTAGCAATGCTTCTTCCTACATTAAATTCTATATGAACTCAATGTTAATCCAGGCATCTTTCTTTTTAAATGCTTTAAAGTCTTCAGCAAACATGTATAGATAATCAACAAAGTACCATTCCCAGTAGTAGGCATGGGAGTCGAAGGGACCATAAACAACAAAAGATCTGCTTTGGGAGTCCATACTCCTTGGTAGCAAGCAAATTAATAGCCATTCTGTTAGCAGTTGTCAAATATTTAAGGTACCTTAACACCCAATAAATAAGTAAATAAATTAAACATAGTGTGCTGAGTGGAAAGAAATTTAAAAAATATTTCATTATTTTGGTCCTTGAACAAATTCTGTAGAGGACTAATTCTGCTAGTCTTGAATAAATATTTTCTTCTCTGTATACATTATAATTCTAAGGAATTTGTAGTAAACTCTAATTTTAGATATGTTTCAAAGACAAATGTGATTTAAGTACTTAACAGTAATAGTAAAATAATATATGTTTAAATATTTTATGCCCTTTTGGTAATTAAAAGTGTGGTGTTTCAAAATTAAAAATATAATGAATTAAAAGCATATAGGTATCATACTTATAGTTTTTTATGATTTTTAAAAAATTTATATAATGATATGTCTGGTTAAGTTAAAATCTCTTTTATATGCACATTTATAAATGCTTGAACATTGTGAAATTGAGTCATGTAGATTTTAGTGCAAATACTGGTGGAAGCTATGTTCAATACCAATGCCTATACCATTTAAACAATGGAAGCATCAGGTAAGTAACAACATTTGGACAGCAAGTCAATATCACTATGAAAGGTCTCCAATAATGAACAAATTCAGACCAATACACAGTTTGAGTATTTGGCCTTCTTATTGACAAAGGTTGCTTTCAATCACACTGTATCTATTACCATATCAATCATCACTCTAAATGAATACAATGTTATCATTGACAAAGACATCACTTAAACTGAGAAAATAAAGATTCTAAATACCAAAATAATGAAAGGTAGGTTGTTCACAGTGGGATAGTGAAAAATGTAGCTTGAGAGTCTATTGATATGGAAAGCAAAGAAATTGGGGACCAATATGAAAAGAAAATGATTGCTTGCTTACAAATATCTTGAAATAGATTACAATTAGTATCACACTGTTACTTACTAAAGTTAATACAACTGGGTATTTTCTTTCCTATACATTTTAAAATATAGAACTGAGGTGATAAAAATGATTTACATGCAGGATTAAAATATTGGCAGCTTTATGGAGTGAAATGTCACTATTTTGCTCTACCTTCAAGTTTTACATTTCCTTCTTTGAATCCCTGTCAGCCTTCATGAAAACTAGAGAGTTTAATCAATGCTAGAGGTAACAGTAGCATAATATTGAATATTTCTTGTGCTAATAATCCGACTGATGCTTAGTAAACACAATAAAGTAAAAAGCACATTTATATATCCTAATCATCTCACAGAATAGAGGGTCACACTCATATATTCTTAAAATACTTTATTTTAAAAGACTGTATTTCTATTATATAAACTGATTTCATAATTATTAGGTTAGTATAAGGCTTATGGCTTATAATAAAACCAGCAAATTCAAAATCTTTAGTTGTCACACCTATAAACATTTTTTTTTAGAATTTCAGGACACAAATTCTTGTAAAATGAGACCTTGTATAGGTTAATTTACAAAACTTGGAGCCATTTTACCTTGTTTGTCATTATTAAGAAGATCTACTTTTATTCAGATAAAGGATGGAAAGGATGTTGTCTTGACGTAAATATGCAATATTTTCTTAAGTTAATTTGTTAGATACCAAAATAATAGGATACAAAAGATGGGGCAAGATAGCATAAAATGAAAAAGGAAATCAAGAGTAAAATTTCAAGCAGATTCAGCTGAATGAAGAGACCATGTGGAATAGCATGACACATTTGGCCATTAAGGGAAATCATACAAATGAGAGTGAGAAATGGCTGGACAATTTTATGGTGGGGAGGGCTAGGAAGAGCATGTAAAGTATGGATGCATAAAGGTCACAAAGAAGGGAAATGGGAGGAAAGAGCTTATAGCAATCTACCTTTATTAGGCCAATGATTGCTACTCACCTAGAAATTGCTTCTCAGGCCTATAAAATACCTGAGCTTTTAAGTAAAAAGGAAATGCTGTTGCCACTTATGAATGTTTTAAATGACCAGGGTGCGTGTCCTCTTCACAGGCTTTGAGAAAACATATTAAATGAAAAAAAGAAACTCTTTTGCATTCAGAGTAATTTCTGTAACTTAAATTTCTCTATTATAAATATAAGACATAAAGTGTTTCCTTATATAGTAAGAAAAAAACAAAAATTAATCAACAAGTTGTTTTTTATATAACTATTAATACAGATTTTCACATAACATAAAGTAAACCTATCTTCAACAAAAAAGAGAAGGTTGTTGGACAATTTTCAATATTTATAATATTATAATCTAGTATTTGGCTTAAGACACATAAAATATTTTTACTGTTTTAACTCACTGTTTTAGAATTATTTATGTTTAATTAACTTAGAAGGAATTTCTTTTTCTTCTATATATATGTATATACTTCATCATATGCTCTAGATATTTTTTACATATCTTGGTCATGACTTCCTTGAATTGAATAATGCAAGTTAGAGTTGAGTGTAATATTACTTTAAAATTAGATTGCAATTACACCTTTACTTGTATAAAAAATCCTGGCATATTTTCTTTTTCAATGTAAAGGTACTTGCAAATACATTTTTGTGTATCCTTTATAGTCTTAGAATTTTAGATAGAAAATTAGGAAGCTGGAAGTCAGGCTGTAGGGCAGCGGGTTAAGTGCAGGTGGCACAAAGCACAAGGACCTGCGTAAGGATCCCGGTTGGAGCCCCTGGCTCCCCACCTGCAGGGGAGTCGCTTTACAAGCAGTGAAGCCGGTCTGTAGGTGTATCTATCTTTTTCTCACCTTCTCTGTCTTCCCCTCCTCTCTCCATTTCTCTCTGTCCTATCCAACAATAACAGCATCAATAACAGTAATAATAACTACAACAATTAACAAAACAACAAAGAAAAAAAAAGGAAATATATATATGAAAATTAGGAAGCTATACCATTAAATGATGGGACTAGAATTAGCTTGAATCCTTCATTAAATCACAGTTTGAACCCCAATACAACTTTTATAAACCTTAATGTAATGAAAATTTCCATTGTTATTTCCTGAAGATATTGCCATCATTTTTGTGAAAGCTTTGTAAACTCTCATATTTAATATTTTTGTTTAAAAGGAAAAGCTTATTGCAACTGAAAAAGAAACTTATAATTAGACACATTTTGTATGTTTAAAATAGAAGTTTAAAAAGATCAGATTACTCTACCAAAGCAAAATGGGCATAACACAGACAGATTTTTATCTGACCACAATCTAGAAATGAAAACCAGGATACACTAAGAGTATTCTGTATTCAAAGTGAAGAGACTGCATGATGAACTATTTTAATTTTCCTAATATAAAATAGTTAACCCATGGAAGAACAGCTAGTTTAAAGAAAACATGTTGTCCTGGGACAATGGGGGATGGGAGGGATGGGTCACAGTCTTTTGGTGGTGGGAATGGTGTTTATGTACACTCCTAGTAAAATGTAGTCATATACATCACTAGTTAATTAATACGAGAGGGGGAAATTAATTGTATGTCTCGAAGTTTTTCAAAACACAAACTGAATCTTTTCAATATATAGGCTGTGTAATTGATATGCAGACTCTCTCAAAAGCCTAGACCAAGTAGATCAGAAGCAACCAATAGCACAGCTATATACAAGATACTGGGTACTCTACCGCAAACCCTAACAAAAGGACTTTTCAAAGTTAACCCAATTACCAAATAATGTGATGATAACATTAACTATCGATTGTCTTTTTGAACCCTGAGATAGCAGGAACCTCACATCTCCACTATAGAGCCTCTACTTCCCCCAGTCCTGGAATCATTGGATAGGGCCCACTTTCCCGTATGCCTCTCCCAGTCCATATCAAATAATATTGCATCTGCCAATCACAACCTAACCAATACAATTGCCACCTCAACATGCTTCACTTCAGACTGTGTCCAGAGACTTCACCTGTGAAATGACAACCCTTCAGCTTCATTACTCGGGTGAGACCTTTCCTTTCATAGTATACTCTAATTCCATCTCAGGTGGTTCACTTTCTAACAAAGTCCCAAAACCTAGATATACACCAGTTTCTGTGAGAGAGAGCATATGTTCACATGTATCTGTAAACTACTGCAAAATATATACCTGAAAGCAGAAGTACACTAGAGTTTGCAGTGAGTACCCCCCTAACACTTCCTCTCCACTCTTCCAAGCTTTGGGTCCATGATTGCTCAACAATTTATTTGGCTTCGTATGTAAACTCTCTTTTCAGTCACCAGGTTCTAGATGTCATCAGGATGCCGGATGCCGGCCAGGCTTCCCTGGATTGAAGACCCCACCAATGTGTCCTGGAGCTCTGCTTCCCCAGAGACCCATCCTACTAGGGAAAGAGAGAGGCAGACTGGGAGTATGGACCGACCAGTCAACGCCCATGTTCAGCGGGGAAGCAATTACAGAAGCCAGACCTTCTACCTTCTGCAACCCACAATGACCCTGGGTCCATGCTCCCAGAGGGACAGAGAATGGGAAAGCTATCAGGGGAGGGGGTGGAATATGGAGATTGGGTGGTGGGATTTGTGTGGAATTATACCCCTCCTACCCTATGGTTTTGTTAATTAATCCTTTCTTAAATAAAAAGAAAAAAGAAAAAAACATGTTGCTTAAATGTAGGGAGGAGTCTTAAAAACAAACAAATGACTATCAAGTAGAAAAAAAATCATTATTTCCTAAATGAATTCAAAGGGCAATTCTATCAGGCTACATTATAAAACCCTGATAAACAATCTATCTCCAATGAAAAGAAGATAAGACCCGAAAAGTTTACTTCTGTAAATCTTGAATTTGGATCTTTGGAACATCCTAAAATCATTCTCAAAATGCTCAAGTAAAATACTGATAATAATAGATATAAAATAATTACTAAAACTTCCTCAAGTAGCAACTTATCAACTCAACCTTATTGCTTCCAAGTTATTTATGTACAGATATTGGAACTGATTCTCAGAAGAGAAATAGTTTTAGTGCTATGAGTTTTTTTTAAAAAGTATTTTTATTTTATAGACTTAATACCCAAGAATCTGAATATGTAAACTCATATAATATGAAAAAATAATTGTGAATAGCTTATATTAATAACTAATATAATAGTACCACTAAGTATATCAATACTTAGTATATCAATGATATACTAAGTATGTCATTGATATTGATAATAACTAATAATATAGTGTTGGTGTTAATAAAATTTAAAAAAACCTACAATGCTTTTATGGAGGGTGAAAAAAATTATCCTGTAACTCTCTCTGTGTTCTTAAAAACTGGAAAAGTAATGGCACAAGTATGAAGCAGACCTATGAGGAAAGGGAAATATTTATTAAAAACATGCATATATCCTATACATGTGAGAGATACAGAAAGTCCCAGTAAGCAACCATTTTGTTTTATATACCAAGTTAAAAAACACAGAAGACCTTAGGAAAAAGAGAAATATGCCAGCTAATGTGATACAGGTTCCACCCTACTAAAGAAGGAAAAACGAACATCAGTTGAGAGGAAAAGTTACCCAGAAAATGGAACAAATTAAAGCAAAAGTTTAAATAAAATTTCACATTTTTTACAAGCTAGATGCTTTCTAGGTGAAATCTTTTTTTTTCTTCTTGTTGTTGTTAATGTTTAATTATTTATTATCCTTATTTATTACTTGGATAGCGATAGCCAGAAATTGAGAGGGTAGAGGGAGATAGAAAGGGAGACAGAGAAAGACCTGCAACACTGCTTCAGCACTCACAAAGCTTTTTCCCTGCAACTGGAGACCAGAGGCTCAAATTCAGGTATAATTAACATGTGTGCTCAACCAGGTGCCCCCTTTAGGTGAAATCTTTATCTCAAAAGGTAATCTCTGGGAGTCAGGTGGTAGCTCAGCGGGTTAAGCGCACGTGGCACAAGTTGCGAGCAGCATAAGGATCCCGGTTTGAGCCCTCAGATCCCCACCTGCAGGGGAGTCACTTCACAAGTGGTGAAGCAGGTCTGCAGGTGTCTATCTCTCCCTCTCTCTGTCTCCCCCTTCTCTCCCCATTTATCTCTTTCCTATCCAACATCAGTGACATCAATAACAACAACAATAACTACAACAATAAAACAACAAAGGCAACAAAAGGGAATAAATAAATAAATTTTTTTTTTTAAAAAAAAAGGTAATCTCTATTATCCCCACTATGTCCCTTACCATGAAATTATAATCTTTTTGGCAACAACATATTTTGGAAGTGACAGACTTTG
The DNA here is from genome assembly GCF_950295315.1 of Erinaceus europaeus. Classification (NCBI taxonomy): domain Eukaryota; kingdom Metazoa; phylum Chordata; class Mammalia; order Eulipotyphla; family Erinaceidae; genus Erinaceus; species Erinaceus europaeus. The sequence goes on from NC_080162.1 coordinate 178,121,257, forward strand.
TTCTCCCTTGATATAAAATGAATAAGGCAATGTTGTTTAATATGAGTTCCTTTTAAAGAAAACCACTGTTAGACATGTACTTTATTCAGTTACTGCCTCTCTTCCTTGTCATTTCTCTTAATTAAATTTTATTTGTCAAGCTGCCATATGCCAGTATTCTTTGGGTATTTAGTTAAGGCTATTTGTTGAAGGTAATATAGTACTTTTAGTTAACAAAGATAATTTGTCATTTGAATATTTTGTTAGAGTTTATTCCAATTCAGATCATTCAAATATCAGTTAAAAGTGTGCCATTGTCTCTCATTCAAAATAATAAAATTTTCAGCATCTTATAAAGGTCTTAGATAAATACCTACTTCCAGTTTACACTAAAAGTGATCAAGAAATTCTAGCAAATAATAGGTAATCTCATTTCTAGATGAAAACGAGAAACAAGGAAAGAAAGGCAAAACATGAGGTGAAATCTGGACTGAGTATGAAGTATTGCTATCAAGTAAAGTGTTCTGAGAAAGAAAGAAGTGGAGACAGGCCAAGAAGTACATGATTGTGAAGAAAAAACTCAGGTGCATGGTAGAAGTGGTACATACACAAATACCACAGGGAAATGAGAGGTTATACCTATATGTCTACAACTATCCTATAAACTATTCTTTCACCTAATGAGATGATTAAAACAATTATTTCATTAATTAAGAACTGTTTCTCTAGGTTCTTTGAAAATCAGTATACAAGTCATTTGTAAATTTTACTTGACAATCAAAAATAATTATTTTACAAATGTAGAAATTTAGTCTTAGTGTAACTGCTATTGTCCTATGAATGGATTGTGAATTTGGGGATGTATACATTTAGAGACTACCTTATATCTGAAAGCTCACCTGATTTCGTATCTTCGCTATCAATTAACCTTTTAGAGTTTTTTAATTCTGATTTTTTTTCTTCTTTATATAAATTTTTATTTATAAAAAGGAAGCATTGACTAAACCATAGGATAAGAGGGGTACAACATCACACAACTCCCCTGATAGCTTTCCTATTCTTTAACCCTCTGGGAGAATGGACTCATGACCATTGTGGGATGCAGAAGGTGGAAAGGCTGGCTTCTGTAATTGCTTCCCCACTGAACATGGGCATGGCAGGTCGATCCATACTCCCAGCGTATCCTTCAGTCAGAGAAGGTGTTCATTGTTCTTAATAGCTGCATAGTATTCCATTGTGTATATATACCACAATTTCTCAGCCACTCATCTGTTGTTGAGCACCTGGATTGCTTCCAGATTTTAGCTATTAAGAATTCTGCGGCTATGAACATAGGTGCAACCATTTCTTTTTGGTTGGGTATTATGGAGTCCTTGGAGTAGATCCCTAGGAGAGGGATTACTGGGTCATATGGAAGATCCATGTCTAGTCTTGTGAGAGATCTCCATACTGCTCTCCACAGAGTCTAGACCAGTTCATATTCCCATCAAAGTGCAGAAGGGTCCCTTGGTCCCAACAGCCTCTCTAGCATTTGTTGCTGCTGTCCTTTTTTTTTTTTTCTATGCCATTCTCACAGGGGTGAGGTGGTATCTCAATGTTGCTTTATTTGCATTTCTCTGACAATCAGCTACCTGGAGCAAATTTTCATGTGTTTGTTAGTCTTTTGGATCTCTTGTATGATGAATGTTCTGTTCATATACTCTGCACATTTTTGGATGGGGTCATTTGCTTTTTTTGTTGCTAAGTTTGCTGAGCTCTTTGCATATTTTGGTGATTAGTCTCTTGTCTGATGTACCGCATATGAAGATCTTCTCCCATTCTGTGAGAGGTCCCTTTGTTTGTGTGGCAGTTTCTTTGGTTGTGCAGAAGCTTTTCAGTTTGATGTAGTCTCATTCGTTTATTTCTGCTTTAGTCTTCCTTGCAATGTGGTTTGTTTCATCAAAGATGTCCTTGAGGTTTAGGTGGGAATGTGTTCCACCAATGTTCTCCTCTGAGTATTTGATAGTTTCTGGTCTAACCTCCATGTCCTTGATCCATTTGGAGTTGACTTTTGTTTCTGGTGAGATAAGGTGTTTAAGTTTCATTCTTTTGCATTTTTTTGTATTTGTTTTTTTTATATTTTTTTTTATTTAAGAAAGGAGACATTAACAAAATCATAGTATGGGGGGGTACAACTCCAAACAATTCCCACCACCCAATCTCCATATCCCATCCCCTCCCCAATAGCTTTCCCTAGCCTTCTGGGAGCATGGACCTAGGGTCGTTGTGGGTTGCAGAAGGTGGAAGGTCTGGCTTCTGTAATTGCTTCCCCGCTGAACATGGGCATTGACTGATCGGTCCATACTCCCAGTCTGCCTCTCTCTTTCCCTAGTAGGGTAAGTCTCTGGGGAAGCTGAGCTCCAGGACTCATTGGTGGGGTCTTCAGTCCAGGGAAGCCTGGCCGGCATCCTGATGGCATCTGGAACCTGGGGGCTGAAAAGAGATTTAACATACAAAGCCAAACAAATTGTTGAGCAATCATGGACCAAAAGCTTGGAATAGTGGAGAGGAAGTGTTGGGGGGGGGGGGTACTCACTGAAAACTCTAGTATACTTCTGCTTTCAGGTATATATTTGCCCTAGTTTAAGGATACGTGTGAACATATGCTCTATCTCCTGGAACCTGGTCAATATCTAGGTTTTGGGACTTTGTTAGGAAGTGAACCACCTAGGATGGAATTAGAGAATACTGTGAAAGGAAAGGTCTCACCCAAGTGATGAAGCTGAAGGGTGGTCGTTCCACACCTGAATTCTCTGGACACAGTCTGAAGTGAAGCATGCTAGGGTGGCACTCATTGCATTGATTAGGTTGCAATCAGCGGATGCATATTATTTGATAATAATTGGTCTTTCACATGTTTTAACCCAGTTTACCCAACACCATTTATTGAAGAGAGCCTCTTTTCTCTATTTAATACTTTTGTCTCCCTTATCAAAGAGTAGATGTCTATAGGTGTGGGGGTTTAGTTCTGGGCTTTCAGTTCTTTTCCATAATTCTGTGTGCCTATTTTTGTTCTAGTACCAGGCTATTTTGATGATGATAGCCTTATAATATAGTTTGAGATCTGGGAATGTGATGCCTCCATTTCTGTTTCTTTTCCTCAAGATTTTCCACTGATTTCTGTACATTGATTTTGTAACCTGACACCTTGCTATATTGCCTAATAACTTCTAGAAGTTTTCTGCTGGATTCTTTAGGTTTTTCTATGTATAGTATCATAACATCTGCAAATAGTGAGAGCTTAACTTCTTCCCTTCCAATCTGTATTCCTTTGATTTCTTTCTCTTGCCTGATTGCTATGGCAAGAACTTCCAATACTATGTTGAACAGTAATGGTGACAGTGGACAGGCCTGTCTAGTCCCGGATCTGAGGGGAAGGCTTTCAGCTTCTGTCCATTGAGTATGATGTTGGCTGTAGATTTGCTATATATGGACCTCATTACCTTGAGAAATTTCCAATCTATTCCCATTTTTTGTAGTGTTTTGAGCATGAATGGGTGTTGGATTTTGTCAAAGACTTTTTCTCTGCATCTATTGAGATAATCGTATGGTTTTTGGTTTTGCTTTTATTGATGTGGTGAATGACACTGATTTACTTATGTATGTTGAACAAGCTTTGCATTTCTGGGATAAATCCCACTTGATAGTGATGAACAATCCTTTTGATATGCTGCTGTACCTGGTTGACCAGGATCTTGTTCAAAGAACCAACATTTGGCTTCATTGATCTTTTGTATGGTTCTCTTATTTTCAAAAGATCAATATCTGCTGTAATTTTAGTGATTTCTGTCCTTTTGGTTGCTTTAGGGTTCCTTTGTTTCTCTTCCCCTAAGTATTTAATGCATGCAGTAAGGTCGTTTACTTGAGCTTTTTCTTGTTCTTTAGTATGTGACAGTATGACTAAGAGTTTCCCTCTCAGTGCTGCTTTAGCTGTGTCCCAAATATTTTGATAGCTTGTGTCTTCATTTTCATTTTTTTCCAGGAACATTTGAATATCTTGCCTGAGTGTCTCTCTGATCCAGTGGCTCTTAAGCAGTATGTTGTTTAGTATCCATATTCTGTGTCTTTTAATAATTTTCTGTTTGTTGTTAAATGTTAGCTTTACTTCACTGTAGTCTGAGAAGATACTTGGGATGATTTCAATGCTTTTGAATTTGTTTATACTGTCTTTGTGACCTAACACGTGCTCTATCCTTGAGTGTTTGCTTTGTGGTTTTGAAAATAATGTGTATTCCAGTTTTTTGGAGTAAGAACTCTGAAAATGTCCAGCAGGTCTAGTCTGTCTATATCTTCATTTAATTCTCTTGTTTCTTTGTTGCTTCTTTTCTTTGTTGATCTAAGTGTGAGAGTTGTGTGTTAAAATCTCCCACTATTATTGTATTACTATTGATGTATTTTTGTAGTTCTTTCAGTAGGTGTTTGATGTATTTAAATGGTCCCTCATTGGGTGCAGAGATGTTAATAATTGTTAAATCTTCTTGGTTGATTGATCCTCTAAGTATTATGTAATGTCTGTGCCTATCTTTTATTACTTTATTTAATTTAAAGTCTATTGTGTCAGAGATGAGAATGGCTGTTCCTGCCTTTTTTGTGGTCCATTAGCCTGTATGATAGTTTTCCATCCCTTCACTTTAAGCCTTTGTTTTTCTTGTTGGGTCAGGTGAGATTCTTACAAGCAGCATATGGTTGGGTTGTGCTTTCTGATCCATCCTCAAACTCTGTGCCTTTGAAGGGGTGAATTTAAGCCATTGACATTTATTGATATTATGGTTTGAATTTATTGTAGTGACATTATTCTACAATTTTGTATTTGCTCTGATATATGGCAAGTATTATGGTCATGTTCTTGTTCATAAGAGATCTTTTAGAACCTCTTTCAGGGCAGGCTTGTTGATGGTTGCTTCCTTTAACTGTTCTCTGTATGAGAAAGTTTTCATCCCTCCATCTACTTTAAATGAAAGTCTAGCAGGATATATTATCCTTGGTTGAAACCCTTTTTTATCTTGCCATTCTCTCTGGCTTTTAGAGTTTGAGTGGAGAAGTCTGCTGATAGTCTTATGGGTTTTCCCTGTATGTGACTTTTTGTTTTTCACTTGCAGCATTTAGGAACCTTTATTTATCCTTACTTGTTTTTATTGTAACTATAATGTGTCTTGGTGTCTTCAGGTCTGGGTTGATTGTGTTTGGGATTCTCTGAGCCTCTTAGATCTTAATGTCCTTTCTGTTGTTTAGGTCTGGAAGTTTTCCTGTATAATTTCCTCTAGAATGTTTACTTCTCCTTCCTCTCTTTCTTCCTCTGGCAGGCCAATTATATGAATGTTACTTCTTTTGAGATCATCCCATATGTCTCTGCTGTTGTTTTCAGAGCCTCTCAGTCTTTTTTAGCTCTTTTGCCTCTTTCTTAGTTTTCTCTAGCTCATTCTCTGTCTGGCTAATCTGTTTTCTGCTTCTATTAGCTTGTTTCCCACCCCTCAATTTCTTTCTTCAGTTAAGTTATAGTATTAGCTTGTTCTGCTAACTGACCTTTTAGTTCAGCTATTTCAGCTTTCAGTTCTCTAAATACCTTGAGGTAACTAGTATTTTCCTTGAGGGTCTCATATGTTCTTTCCCTAATTCTGACAGCCCTTTACTCCATAGTTGTCTCTTTTCTGTTTTTATTAAGTTTATTATTGTTTGCATACTTTTCTTATTTATGATTACTTCTGACTGATTTGGAGTTTCTTCTGGGCTCCTGTCTTGACTCATTGTGGTATCAGTTTTATTTGCTCTTGATTTAAGCATTTTATTTTTATTGGTGTTTTTTTTTAATTTTTCTGTTCTTTTGTTCTTCAGTTGTTGTGTTTTGTGTATAAGCCATGGTATATTAAATACTATTATGACAAATACACTCACCAACCTCAGAAATTACAACAATAGTAACTTAAGCAATCATTGATGCCATTCAACCAATATCAGTTAGCCAAACAGCTCCTGTCATAGAAAAAATAGCTACAAAATCCAAAGGAAAAAGAAAGTGACAGGAAAAAAGGGAAATCAAGAATAGACAATTATGTAAATCTACTGTCCACTGTAAATTATAGGGATAGCAAGAGGAGAAAGGGAAGTTTAGAAGATAGACACACACAGATAGAGTCTACTCTGAGTCAAATTTCTTCCCCAAAGTAAATCACAGATGAGTATCAATGAATTCAGATATCAAAAGAAGGAGGAAGGAAAAAAGAAAACAAGAACTAAAAAAAAAAAAAAAAAAAAAAAGCAGTCAATGGAAAGGTTTTTTTTTTTTTTTTTTTTAAATATCTAGGAAGAGGGAGAAAGAATATAGGGCAGAGGTAGAGAGAAATTCCCCTCACATTGGATAGGACACCTAGTCACCTAGCAATGGAGAAAATAACAACAGTTAATTTTTGTCACTCTGAAGAAGGAGGGACAAAAGGACACACATATAATAATAATAATAATATAGAATAGAGTATAAAAAAATTAACAGTTATTCTGCAGCTTGGACAGCTCTAAATTGGCTGCAAGCAGCCTGAGCAGCCTTGGACAGCCAATTATAAAAAAAAGTATCTAAAAAATAAACAAACCTCCAAGTAGTCTTTCCCAGGCAGGAGTTGGGTGAGTCTCTGATTGGTCAGGTATTTTGTCACTCAATAGAGCTCCAACCACTTAAAAAAAAAAAAAAAAAAGGAAAAACACCCCTAGTGAGCCAGGAATCTTCATAAAGAAAATAGCTTAGCAGGAAGCCTGCTAGGAGCAGCTGTCTCACCCTTGGGGGCTGTTTCTGGGGTGGGGAGGAGGGGTGAGCTTCAGAAATAATTGAAATATTTCCTTTTTCTTTCCCCCTGGCCTTTGTTTTCTAACCCAAGAGTGGTATCACCCCTAGAACTCTCTATTCACCCTCCTGCTGATGGCCCAGTATCCTTCCCTATCCAAATAGTCCCAGGTCACAAGGAGTAGAATTCCTATCTCTTCTACATATTACATCAATGATCAATTTGGCAGAAAGTGACTATTTTTCTCCTTATATTCATTGCAAGTAGCAAGGGGAATTGGTTCACATTGCCAATGTAAGTTCTCTATGTTAGCAGCAAAAATGGCCAGTGATTATTTTCTGAACTATTGGAACAAAACTGTCCAGGGTATCATCCTGAAACTAAGCAGAAATATATGAACCATTTGAGTGGGATAGGAAAAGGAAATTAAAAAAGAGTGAAGACAATTTGTTCCTAGCACCATGACAAATGCCTGCAGTTGAAGGTGTCTGAAATATGTTTCTTTTCCTCTACAGAAGCATCACACAGAACAATGGAGAGCCTTACTCAGTAAGTAGAGATACCTACATGATTCAGTCACAATTTATGCTTCTGTGACTATTTGTATTCGTGTTTACTTACAGGTTAGAAGTTTTATTTGGAAAGAAAAAGGAAAAAAGGACTAGAATTATTAACTATTTATTAGTTCAAAATTATATAATCGCTTATATGCCATGTGTGATGCAAGATATTAAAGATGTCACTGCATACCACCTAGTGATTTTGTAGAGAATCTGGGAATAATTAGGAGGTGAAAAAACTCTACACTAAAGGAAACATTTATTTAAAGATAAATCAATTCTTTAATTCCTGATACAGCTAGCTTTTTAAAGAAATTGCATGTACCTGCCATATTCAAAATAAAGTTATAGTTAACACATTGTCTCTAAATACAGATTAAAATTTTTCACTTTACAAGCCCTGGTCCCCACATTCCCAAATTATTTGGTTAGATTTTAAAAATATGACTTTTATTAAAGTCCGTGAAAATAGTATGGCTTCAAACTCCAACCAAAGCTTTGAAAGACTATTCCTACTAAGTATTGCAAGTCTTTCCAGCAGTTGATATTAACATTTATCAAAAGTTGAACCTGAAAAATTTCCACATCTGTAAACAATTTTATAATAATCTTTTTTATCCCTCTTTGTGCTTAAACTAGCACATTGAACCATTTGGAAGAGTGGTTTCCAGTAAATTAATTTTTTTCATAGGTCAAAGTACTGTTCTTAGGAACATTTAAAAATGAATAATAAACTTTAACTGTTCTCACAAACAAAAATAAATACACAGATGTGGCCATGGAGGATCAACTATGTCTCCAGGAAACACATATCTGAAAGAAAGACCAACAGAAATTCAAAGTAACAGGTTATAGAAGGGTGTTTCAAGTCAGTATACGGAACAAAAGAACAGAACTGTTATTCTTTCATTAAATAAAACGTACTTTTAAGCAAATAAGATGAAAAGAAAATAGTCTCTACATAATGATCAAAGAAGAGTCAACCATCACCGATATATACACTCCTAACATGGATGCATCCAGACATACATAACAAGCGCTAACTGGCCTCAAAGGATACTCTGACAAGCAACACAGTAGGAGATTTTAGCACACCACCTAAAGCAAGAGTGATCATTAGGGGAAAAAAATCAATAAGGATAATAATGACCTTTTATGAAGTCACAGTTGAAATAAACTTAGCAGATTTATGCAGAAAATTCCACATCAAAATAAATTAATACAAATTATTCTCATGTACATGGAACATTCTCATATGCTGGAACACAGATGGAGTTTTAAAGAATCTATAAATACTAAAATTATAAAAAGTACTTTTTCAGATAATAATGATATGAGTTTAGAGGTCAATCACAAAAAGACACAAAGAAATAACCCCCCAAAATGTGAAGACAACCTTCCTCTGAACAATGTGTGGGTCATTGTAGAAATCAGAAGAGAAATTTAACAGTTACAGAACAATGAAAATGACATTAACTGTGGAACTTTGGATAGAAAGAAGTTGATATGGGAGTAAGAGTGAGGAAGAAAGATAGACACTTGCAGACCTGCTTCACCACTCCTAAAGCATCTTCCCTGCAGGTAGGGACCCAGGGCTCAAATCTGGGTCCTTTCACATAGTACTGTGTGTGTGTAACTAGGTGTGTCACTGCCCACCGTCTGTCTATATACCTGGTTTACTTTTTGTAAAATATGAATAGGAATTTTTTAAATAGGACAGAAAAACTGAAAGAGAAGGGAAGTGCTGTTGAGACTATGTGTAAGCCTGATAGAGCTTAGGGAGAACCACCCCCATCCTTGGATGGAGGTCTGAGAAGAAAACCTCTTGGTAAGTCTCTCTCAACCGAGGTGAGCAAAAGGGAGGAATCTCAGACTGAGTTCTTTCCTTCTTGACTCTCAGGCCCACAGAAACCCCAATACTTCCCTCCATTAACTGCAGGCCACATGGCCGCAGATTCACTTGTTCAAAGTCACCTTCTGATCACAGAAGAACACACCTTATCACATACTTCATCACACACTTCAGACCCCCAGACAAGAGAAATTCCAAACTATACGGCTTTTTGATATCCATCTTCTCTCTGTCTAACCCTTCTGGTTTAACCCCTATGCTTCTCTCAAATACCTTTGGATAATTAAGTTGCTTGTATCATGGAGAATAACTGTCTTGTATCTCATCAATTCCTGTCATACCAGCCCCCTACCATAGGGGCAAGCCGACCTTTAAGAAACCTGTAATTTCTGACATATTTCAATAATAATTCCCTTTGTTTGGTTTTCTATTTAACTCATGTCCACCTTGCTAATAAATGAGTTCTGAGCATGCTGAAGAGCTCCCTGGTGTCTTTTACTTCGTGTCACCCCTGTCGTGAGCGAGAAAGAACTGGTCCATTACCTTTCCCCTGCAGATCACCCCACCAGAGACCCGACAAGGTGCAGAGGGAGACAGACACTACTCATGAAGCTTCAGCCCTGCAGAGTGGGCCTGAGATTAAACCCAGATCCTTGTGTATAATATACATACTCAACTGGGTGAGCCATTATCCAGTCTTGAGAAAGAATACATTTTTATTACACAGATTGCTATAAAAATTTATTGAATGAATGCATGAAAAAACACACAAAATAATACTTGGACAAACAAAAATTTCTGTAAATGTTAACACTTACTATTGCATTTTTATATTCACTTTTCTCTGTTTCAGAATAATCCAGATGAATGTGGACTTGAACTATATAATATTCTTCCAAAAAGCTGTCACTAAATATTCTCTGAAAAGGGAACCAACACTAATGTTGACCCTAGAAAAAATTAATAGTTATTTTTAATGACAAAATGTTCTATTCAAAGCAAGTTTTTAATATATTGAACTGCAAATTATTTCATTCATAGAGTGAGTTAGTTTTATTTCCATTATAAAAATAAATGTTAAGGTGGAGATTTTTTATCATAATGGATGAATTGTTTATAACCTTGTTTCAAATATCATTAGCAAAGTTCCATTTAGTTTAATTCAAAAAATGCCTCTTGTGTAACATATAAACACCTTAAAATAATATTTAGATTTTCTTTTCATCTTGAAATCACTATTTTAACTTAAAATTATGTGATAAATAAGTTGAACTTGAATCTATCTATATATATATACAAACCATAGTGTGAAATTAAAAGTCTTCATTTTCAAGGTTGTTATTTTTTTAATTTTACTTTTAATTTAAGAAAGGAGACATTAACAGAACCATAGGATAAGAGGGGTACAGTTCCACACAATTCCCACCACCCAATCTCTGTATCCCATCTCCTCCCCTGATAGCTTTAGTTAGAAAATACGTAACATTAGTCAAGTCATTATTTAAATTGGGGGCTAAGTTATTCAAGTTAACCATTTTTTTAAATTAAGTATTATGTACTTGTTCTTTATGTTATAGTTTAGAAGATAGTAAGGAAGACCTTAAACAATTTAAATATCTTAAATAACAATTTTAAATTAGGGTGATTCATCCAGGCATATAAGATTGTTATATGTTAGACAAATGATTGTCTAACTTTCTCAATGTAGTTATTTGACTTTACAAAAGGTGATCTTAAATGGTGCTACTTGTCTGCACAAAAAAATGATTTACAAAATGTAAACTAAAATACAAATCAGACATTCCACCCAGTGGAGCTTGTTGCAGTCACGAAATAATGAAGTAAGTATACTGGATCCTTTAATGATGAAGGGAATAGAGTAAGTCATTGCCTTTTGCAGTATGATGAATATTTATTCAAAACTGTCAGGAATACTTACTACATACTATGTCATGTTCATTAAACATGTTATACAGCAGTCTGTCAGGGAGAAAAATCAAAAGAATTGCTAGAGAAAAATATGCTTCATGAGAAACAAAGGTCATCATTAATTCAAAAACAGAATACTCCATTCAATACAATAACCTTATTTTGTCCCTAATTCAGCATCCAACTTCTGAGATTCAATGATAGGGCATCAAATTGAAAATGCAGATGGATAAAATACAAAATTTTTCCTTGACGTCTTATTAGAAAATTAGATCAGTATGATTTGATAGTCAAAGTCTGTAGTGCATAAGACTATTAAAAGGAAATATATATACATATATATATATATATTTCTACATTATCAATTGTTAGAAAATAACTGATCATTAGTCAACACTGCCCCAGTACACTGCTCTACAAATCATATAATCATCATAAAATGTTAAAAAAAATGTAAGAACAAAAATAGTACCAGAATGAAGGGGAAGAAAAAATTTTCTATGAAGATTCCTACTGCAGAAAAAGACTGAGTTTACACTGTATTTCACCAAAATCTATTGAAGTAATATGATATAGCCGCTTTCCAAGTGTAAATGAAAAGTAGAAAACATCCAGATGTTAAATAGATTTACATTTTCAAAGCAGTCCTGCAAATCTCAAATTTGTATATACTGAGCATGTTATATTTATAATTCGCTTCTTTAAACAAGTGAAACAAATAAAACACATTGAAAAGGCAATCTTTCTTTCGATTTTATCTTTAATTTACAGGAGGAAAGTATAAAATACTTGTGAGAAGTTGAAATGAATTCATGCTAACTATTTATGCTTATACCAGAATGAAATTCCCTGGACAAGAGGGAAGCTATAATCCCTGAAGAGCAAAGCAAACAGTTCCAAGGGCTTTAAGTTAAGAATTGAAGTGTTGCATATTTGAAGAGCAATTTGCTAGTGGCAAAGTTTTTTACATTTCCTTTTCCTCCCCAAGATACGATCAACATTTTGTTGCTTTTTTCTCTTCTGTCAAGAATTTCTACAGTTGGGAAAGTTAGAATATTGAATTTATGGTGGCACAGTGGGTTAAGCGCACATGGTACGAAAGGCAGGGACCAGCATAAGGATCCAAGTTTGAGCCCCTGGCTCCCCCCAGCAAGGGGGTCGCTTCACTATCAGTGAAGCAGGTCTGCAGGAGTCTATCTTTCTCTTCCCCACTCTGTCTTCCTCTCCTCTCTCCATTTCTCTCTGTCCTAACAACGACAACATCAATAACAACAACAATAAAAAACAACAAGGGCAACAAAAGAGAAAATAATAAACAAAAAATTTTAAGAAAGAATATTGAATTTATGTAGACAACCACTATTAATAGGGATGTGGGCAGATCTTATTAAAGTGTACTTTCTGTGGTCTGAAAGCAGAAGGACAATAGTAATTATATATTAAAGAATTCTTGACATCACCTTCCTTTACAACCTCAGATTTTGTCATTTTTTCCTTATACAGAACATTTGATTTTGCTTTATTTTCTCATTCTTGTGTCACCAGCTAAGCTAAGTCTTATTGATTCATAGCTGCAAAACGATAATAGCTTCATAACTGATAGCTATAGTAAAGTTCTTCCTTTTTAAATGTTTTGTATTATCTTTATTTATTGGCTAGAGACAGCCAGAAATTGAGAGGGAAGGGGAGATGAAGACTGAGAGAGACAGACACCTACAGCCCTTCTTCACCATTCACAAAGCTTTCCTTCTGCATGTATGAACCAGGGGACATGGACCTGGGTTTGCACTGTGACATGTCAGCTTCACAACTCCCCTACAGGTGGAAAATGGAGGGCTGGAACCGGGATCTTTACTCCAGTTCTTGCGCTTAACCCACTGTGCTACTGCCCAACTCCCATTTTACTTCATTTTTACAATAAGCTACATCACTGATGGCAGCATATATGGTAGAAGGGCTCCTATGTCAGGTCTGCACTTAAATTCTGGCCTGAACTTTTAAAAATATAAGTACATATCCCTAAATTAAAAGTGCATCTTATCTTCAAAAGTAACTTTAAGAATATATGTGTTAACAACAATACTGTATACAATTACCTCCCCAATAAATTAACAAAATAAAAAGTACATAGAAACCTCCTGTCACAATTGGAGCTAAAAAAAAAATACATGCAATAACCTTATTTTACCATTCCAATGCATTGTTACACTGTTTATAAACCTGTTGTCATTGTTGAAATATGATTATAAGTGCTGAATATTAATGTTTTAAATGTTAATGTTCTAATTATTTAATGAATTGAAAGGATATTCATAATTTTATTTTCAGAATAAATTTGTGATATCAATACTATGTGCCCAATTTTTAATTGTGGAAACTGAAGTTAAAAATGTAATCCCACCTCCCTAAGCATCAATGTCACCTACACTATAACTTGATGTTTTAATGGTAATGACATTTTTGCAATCTTTTCTCAGGCAAGGAAAAGCTCTGCCTCAGAACCAATTTCAAATACCAGATTTCTGATGCTATTTCATGTTCAGCTTTTTTATTCATCACTGGCTTTCATGAGTCAATCATATTTCCTTTTGACCAAGATTTCAGGAATCATAAAGTTTAAATTTCATTTACTGCTTCACATTTTGGTTCTATATTTGGTCCTAGAGATTGTGACCCTGTCTTGAATATTGTTTTATCTTTTGTATCTACTTTTGTTTGAAACAATCAAGGAAGAATTTGAGTAAGAAATCCTAGTGATACTTTTACTTAAAGTACTAGCTGATGCTGAGGGGAGAAAACCATGCTTATTGTCTATATTCCCAATATTGATGGAACAGATATGACAAATATTTAGAATTCCATATCAGATTTAAATTATCATCATTAAATAACATAGGGAGGGGGTCAGTTAAATTTGATATTTAGATAAATTATGGTTATTACTGGGAGCTAACCTGGTTGAGTATATATGTTACAATACTCAGAATATCATGTCTGAATCCCCGTCCTCACCTGCAGGGGAAAAGCTTTGTGTGTGGTTAAGCAGTGCTGTGGGTATCTCTACTTCTCTCTCCCTTTCTTTTTCCCTACCCTCTCTATTTCTGGCTATCTATCCAATAAATAATAATACAAAAGTAAAATAAATTTTAAAATAATGATGGATATTACTTGTGTGTAGATATGTTTCAAATATTGCACAGATCATACTTGTACCATAATATTTGAAATTTTAATTGAAAATACTCAACTGCATCATTACCCCAATAGTTTTCTTTACTAAATATGTCATTCCTAAGTTAGGTATAGTAAAAAAATTTGTAGTGAGAATTTTGTACCTTCAGAATCACTCATTACTTCTGGAATTTGTATAGAACCATAGACAATATGATATTGCAAAAATCAAATGAGATTATTTTTGCAAAACAATTAGCATAATTCTTGGCCAAGGATGTAATGTCATAAATGAGAAAATAATTTATTATAATTACTGCTAGTAACCTGATACTTCTAACAGGTGCTCCACCACCCAGTCTGTTCAAATGCATTAATGTTTAAATACTGAATATGTTGTAGCAAAATAAATAATTTAAGTAAAGGAGAAATTGTTCGATATAAGCTAATGAACTCCAGGAAATGTATAAGCAGCTTGAATTTTAAATATGACTGATATTGGAAATACAAAAAGCAAAGAACTCATTTCTATCTAATCCACTTTGGGTATATAGACAAATGGAAAATTTATAAACTAAATGTTGGATTTCAAAGCACCAGAAGAAAAGACTTTTTTTTAAAATATTTTCTGAATAATGCCATAAAAGGACTCTGTGAAAGGAAGAAGCAGATTACATTGCATTTTGAAAGGCAGGCTGAAGAAGTTGAATTTAATATAGTAGACAAGAGAAAGGAAAAAGGTGTTTTGTTTTTTACTTTTGGCCAAGAAAATAAAATGATGAAATTGGCCCATGACAAAATTAATCTGTCAAAAGCATGTGATATGGATTTAGTGCAGGTCTGCAGGTGTCTTATCGTTCCCTCCCTGTCTCTGTTTTCCCCTCCTCTCTCCATTTCTCTCTGTACTACCCAAAAATGATGACATCAATAATAACAATAACTATAACAATAAAACAACAAGGGCAACAAAAGGGAATAAATATAAAAATGTTTTTAAAATTTATATTAATACATTTAAAAAAAAGAAATAAAAAAGGAGGAAGTGACTGCTATCAGATAGTATTATTGATAGACTGGAAATGAAAAATTAAGCAACTTCATAGAAATCTATCATTTGAAATTGTCAAGCATGATCTCTTACAAAGCCTTACTTAATTAGTATGATGAATGAATACATGTCCACTACTTTATTTTTTCTAATTTTTATCTATATTTATTTATTGGATAGAGACAGCCAGAAATTAAGAGGGAAGGGGGAGGTAGAGAAGGACAGAGACAGAGAGAAACCTGAATCCCTGCTTTATCACTCATGAAGCTTTCACCCTGCATGTGGGGACCGAGGGTTGGAATCCAGGTCCTTGCACATGTATGCTCAACCAGGTGCACCATCACCAGGCTCCAGTCCTCTACTTTCTTCAAAATTTTTATCCAGGAATAATGTAAGCCATAATGCAGATGTTAAATTGTGTATTGGTCCATGCATTGATGTAAGTATCACCTTTCATGACAACATTTCTACATGGATGACTCGAGAAACTAGAATAAGGTTGACATAAGACTTAGATACCAAGACATATCATATTTAGAATGGAAAGGAATAAGGATAAAGAAAGGATCCTGAAGGCTGCAAGAGAAAAACAAAGAGTCACCTACAGAGGAAAACCCACAAGATTAGCAGCAGAATTCTCCACAGAAACACTACAGGCCAGAAGAGAATGGCAAGAGAACTGTTGAGTGCTCAATTAGAAATGCTTTCAGCCAAGAATACTGTATCTTGCTAGATTGTCATTCAGACTAGATGGAGGCATTAAAAACTTAACAGACAAGCAATAGTTGAAAGAATAAATTATCACTAAGCCTGCCCTGAAAGAAGTTCTGAAAGGTCTCCTATAGTCAGATCACCATAAATATGTTATGGCATATCAGAACACTTTAAAACTCTACAAGAATGGCATTAAAATATCTTCAATCTTTGATATCAATAAATGTCAATGGCCTGATTTCACCTATTAAAAGGCACAGAGTAGGAAGATGGCTCATAAAACACAATCCAACAATATGCTGTCTACAGGAAACCCACATAACTCAACAAGACAAACACAGACTCAGAGTGAAAGGATGGAAAATTATCACATAAGCCATGGCCCACAAAACAGGGCAGGAACAACTATTCTCATATCTGACATGATAGACTCTAAAATAAATAAAATTCAAAAGATAGGGATGGACACTACTTAATGCTCAGAGGATCAGTCAATCAAGAGGACTTAACAATTATTAACATCTATTTACCCAGTGAGAAGCCATCTAAATACACCAAACATCTACTGAAAGAGATACAGCAGTATATTAACAGCAACACAGTCATATCAGGGGACTTCAGTATTCCACTCTCTCAACTTAACAGATCATCCAGCAGAAAATCAATAAAGACAGAGGGATAGCACTAAAATTGTGTATGGCTCTGGGTAGCATATTCATTCTGATGATGTTAATTCTTCCAACCCATGAACATGAAATATCTTTCCACTTATTTGTGTCTTTTTCTATTTCCTTGAGTAGTGACTCATAATTTTCAGTATCCAAGTTTTTCTCTTTTTTGTTTAGGTTTGCTCCTAGATATTTTATTGTTTTTGTTGCTAAAGTAAAAGGAATTGATTTCCAGATTTCAGCTTCTTCTAACTTAGTGTTTGCATAGAGGAATGCCACTGACTTTTGAATATTAATTTTGTAGTCTGACACCTTACTGTATTGCCTGATGATATCCAAAAGATAATTGCTGGATTCCTTAGATTTTTCTGTGTATACTATCATGTCATCTGCAAATAGGGAGAGTTTGACTTCTCTTCCAATCTGTATCCCTTTAATTCTTTGCTCCTGCCTGATTGCTATGGCAAGAACTTACAGCACTATGTTGAATAGTAATGGTGATAGTGGGCAGCCCTGTCTAGTACTTGCTCTGAATGGAAATGATTCCAGTTTTTCACCATTGAGTATGATGTTGGCTGTAGGTTTGCTATATATAGACTCCACCATCTTCAGGAATTTTCCATCTATTCCCATTTTTTGTAGTGTTTTGATCATAAGTGTTTTGATGTTGTATTTTGTCAAAGGATTTCTCTGCATCTATTGATATGACCATGCGGTTTTTGGTCTTGCTTTTGTTGATGTGGTGGATCACGTTGACTGATTTAGGTATATTAAACCAACCTTTCAGAGTCAGGTGTGAGCACAGCGGGTTAAGCCATGTGGCGCCAAATGGCAATGGCCACCTCCCACTCTGCACGCCAGCCCTTCTCCAGGTTGGGACTCAGGAGAGAAAAGAGGGCAAAACTAGGAACAGAAGTGAGTTTTATGGAATAAAACCAGAAGTGGCAAGATTGAAATGGCTAGGAAAGGGGGTGGAGAGAGGCAAAAGGCATGCTGGGAAGGTGGAAGCATCATTAGCAACTGTTGCTATGGTTTTAACTGGCTGGATTAATATAACCAGCAGGCAGGGCGGGTCTCAAGGTAGAAAGAAGATCAGGCAAAACAATGATTACATAAATGGGCCACACTATCAGCAAGGTAGCATGGAGCAGGGGGAGCTGGTTTAATGCCCGACATCTCCCCCTTTCGTTTCATCTAATGACAATAGTATCAGGAATGCAGGGAGCTTTGTGAGGTAGGGAGTCTGATAGGATGAGGCACATCTCTGAGGTTACTACTGTCCTTCCTTGACAACCTCTCAGTAGAGAGAGACTAACAGGATAGACACACTCCTCAGGTTCAAACCCTGCCAACCTCAACCACATTTCCTGATATTTCCCTTTTTCTTAATGGACATATATAAATGGGTCAATGTCTATAAAAGACTCCATTTCTGTCAGGGGAATAGCAGTGTAGGGGTGAACAGAGACCTTTTAGGCAGAAACCTGAATGATATCGTGCAGGCATTTTCAAAAGAACTGGAATAAGACAGGGAGCAATAAGTAAGAGTAGCAAGGGACAGTGTGAGACTGAAGAGAGGCCTGGTAGGAGGAGAAGGGCTGCCTGATGGGCAGAGAGAGTAGGGCTTAACAGTGAAGGGGCATCTCCTGGGAAGGTGGAAGAGTCCTTAGCAACTGTTGTGATGGTTTTAACTGGTGGGATTAATATACCCCGCAGGCAGGATGGGTCTTGAGGTAGAAAGAAGATATAGCAGGCAAAACAATGATTATGTAAATAGGCCATACTATCAGCAATGTAGCATGGAGCAGGGGGAGCTGGTTTAATGCCCAACATGATTCTCTGTATATGTTATAAAATCCATAAAGCAGAAGACCTTTTAGTTTATTGTTGTCATTGTTTCAGTTGTCTGAACCGCTACTTGTGCTGATCTTCCTTGTTCATTATTTGTCATGATAATTGATATTTCTTAATAGAGGAGTCATCTATGAATCTCTAACTCACATACAAAAAAACTACAGCATTAAAGTGCAGTACTTATTTTTATTAAATTAGTTTATTTTTTCATAGTTGTTATACATATTTCCATTTTAATAGCACATGTACTTTAAGACCTTTCAAATATGCATCTCTCTTTCTCTTCATTCATTCCTTTTTGCCTCCAGAGTTATCGCTGGGACTGGGTACCAGAACTATGAATATACTGCTCCTAGCTGCCATTTTTTCCCATTTTTAAAAATTTTTATTAGATAATACAGAGAAATTCTGAGGGGAGGGGGACATAGGGGAGAGAATGACATCTGCAGATCTGCTTCACTTCTCGAGAAGTGTCGCCCTGAAGGAGGGAAGCAAGGGCTCCAAGCTGTGTCCTTGTGCTTGGTAATATGTGCTTAACTGGATGTGCCACTGTCAGCACCCCAAATATTTATCTAATTTTGAATAATTATACAAAATGTTTGTACATATACTTTATATACTTAAATTGCATATTAAATGAAGTAAGAAGAATGAAAATGCACAGCAGTGAAATTATACATGCATGACACCCTGGATCCACTAATTAAAAAAAAAAGGCATTGGGTGGTGGTGTACATTTCTACACACATAGAACTGAATTCAAGCCCCTTATACTCCACTTGTGTATTTGTAGTAGGTAGTTTGGAGGGAGTGGCAGAGGGGGAAGCTTCATAAGTGGTACAACATTTCTGCAGTTCTCTCTCTTTCTCTCTCTCTCTCTCTCTCTCTCTCTCTCTCTCTCCTACTTTCTCCTTTCTGTCCCTTTCAAAGTGTAAGCAAAGAAAAAAGGCCACCTGAATGTGGCTTTAACCTACATCCACCAAGTTCCAGTAATAAACCTGGTGGCAATAAAAATAAAAACAAATTAAGAAAAAAGTTCTAGGAGGTGGCATAGTGGAGAAAAGTTTTTCATGCTTTAGCTACCCAGATAAACACCCTGCATGACATCTGATTCTCTCTCATCAACAAAAAAAGAAGGAAGGAAGGAAGGAAGGAAGGAAGGAAGGAAGGAAGGAAAGGAAGGAAGGGAGGAAGGAAAGAAGGATGGGATAAAGAGAACACCTAACTTATTTATGAATGTTCTCTACATAATGTTTTCTTAACTCGTCAATTAACTGTTCACATTGCTTTAGAAATTGCATTTATATTTAAATTTACTAGTTATGTTTTGTGAGTTCTGATTTTAGTTTCATGCTTAGAAAACATTTCCTTTTAGCAATCCTATAAGTACATCCCCCTAGAACTTCTTCAATAGTTGCTTCTCAAACATAAAAACTAAATTTTTATGGATTTTTGGTCAGATATGACCTCTTTTCTTCTCTTGTTATCTAGTTGTCTCAACAGTATTCATTCAATTGTCTGTATTTTCCAACTTATTTGAAAATTCATCTTTAAAATATATGAATTCAATGAATGGTTTGATGTTGTAGAGCCAGATGTTGTTGAGCGCGGGCTGTGGAGATGAGAGAGAGGGGGTCTGGAGTGAAGAGGAAACACAAATCTTTATTTGCACTGGCACCTCAGAGTTGGGTGCTAGAGAAGCAGGTTGGGCCACGTGGAGGTAGCGAAAATGGCCACCTCACGCAGTAACCTTTCCTGCATCTGAACACGGGAGTGAAGCGCTGGCAAGAGAGCGAGGTGCGGAAGAAGAAGGACTTTTATAGGAGTAGCTTTCGCGAGAATGGGAAGGGGGAGAAGTAACCATAGCACTCCAGGATAGGATAATAACTCTCGTGAGAATGGGAGGGGGGAGGAGTAACCAAAGCACTCCAGATATCCTGGGGATATAGACACTGTCCTGAGGGCATAACATGGCGGAACAGGCACTCCGAGAATGTCCCAACTCTCATGGGAACTAGCAGTAGCCTGAGGGGACAACATGGCAGATGTGACTGCATCGGCACAATTTCCCAGCAGTTTGATATATTTTTGAGGGCTAGATTCTTCAAATGATGTTTTTAATTTCTTTGTCACAACGTGGGAGTTAATTTAATTTTTTGTCTTGTATTCATTTACAATAGTTAAAACTTTAAAGAACAAGTAAAATAGTCACTTTTTGTACAAGGTTCTATGTCATTTATGCATACATAAATTCTAGTAATCATTACTACAGACATAATACAGAAAAGCTCCAACATATCAAGGAATTTCCTTATATTATCCTTTGCATTTAATATGAATCCCAAATGACTAGTTGACTAATGGTATTGACTTTTATCCTTGTGTTCACTTGATAGATATTTTCTCTGGTAAAGAGTCCATTCAAATATATCATTCATCAAGAACTTGTTTTCTTATTGTTGGGTTTGGGAGCTTTAAAAAAATAATTAAGGGGGCAGAGCCAAGATGGCAACTTTGGAGTCACAGCTGCCTTGAGCTCCAAGAGGCAGCAGCCTGCAACCTGGAGTCCACTAGATCTGGTAGGATATTGGGCTGTCTGTAAGGGGGTGAATGCAGGCTGATCAGAGTGACACCAAAATACAGACCTATCACTCTCTCTTGGACTGACAGATGGAGGTCAGGGGTACAAAGGAAAATCCTTTATTTCTGAGCTAGCCCCCCACCCCAATACCAGCCCTCAGGGGTAGCTCCACCTCTCCTAGCAGGATCCCTGCTGAGCTATTTTCTTTAACAAGATTCCTGGCTCATCAGGAGTGTCATTCCAACCCTCTTCCTTTAACTGCTTTCTTTCTTTTTTAAGTGGCAGGAGCTCTATTTGAGTGAAAAAATACCTGACCAATCAGAACTTCATCCCTGCCTGGGAAAGACTACCTGGAGGGGGGATTTTGGATTCCTCTCACAATTGGCTGTCCTTGTCCAGGCTGTCTGCAGGCAAATGAGCAGTCCAAGCTGCAGGATGACTGTTAGGGGCTTCATACTCTATTTTATTTTATTTTATTTTATTACTACTATTATTATATACACATATCCCTTTTCCATCCACCTTCTTCAGGTTGACCAAAATTAACGGTTATTGTTTTTTCCATTGCTAGGTGACTCAGTGTCCTATCCATTGTGAGAGGAACTTGTTTCTCTCTATCTCTTCTCTCTACTCTCCTTTTTCCCTCCTCCTAGCTAACTAAAAAAAAAAAAAAAAAAAAACAACACTCCTTCACTGCTCTTCCTTTTTTCTTCTTTCTTCCTTCCTTTTTTTTTTTTTTATTTATTCTTTTCTTCCTCCTTTTGTTTTCTGAATTCACTAATACTCACTTATGAATTATTTAGGGGAAGAAATCTGACTTGGAGAGGACTCTATGTGTGGGGGTCTTCTCTACTTCCCTTTCTCTCATTTCTATCCCTAGAATTTATAGTAGACAGTTCATACTTCCTACGTATTAGGGAAATGAAAATCAAAACAACAATATATCACCACATAACTGTGAGAATGACTACTAACCAAACTTAAATATTGGAGAGGATGTGAAGAGAAGTAAATCCTTGCATATTATTTTTAGGAAAATAAAGTGCTGCAGTCATGGAAAAAATATTGAGATGCCTCAAAATTAAAAGTAGGAAATTAATGATCAAGTTTCCCAATCCTAGCCATTCCTGGGTATTTACTACTCAAATACAAAGCCTCTGATCCAAAAAGGTGCATGTTTTTTCATGTTTCTTACAGCATTAATTACAATAGGCAATAATTAGAAACACTTTAAATATCTATTAACTGTTAAGTGGATACAGAAGATTATCATATATATATATACACAATGGTGTACTATTCATTAATGAAGAAAATATTTTGCCTTTTGTAATAATTTGAATTGATTTAGCAGGTATTATACAAAGTGAAGTAAGCCAGACTGAGAAAGACAAATATGATTTTATTAATATGTAGTATGTAGAGTTACGAATCAAATTATCTAAATAAAACAATAATAAACCATTGCACTGTAAGTCCAATTAGTGGTTACCAGAAGCAAAGAGAAAATGTCAGGAGGACTGGTGGTGGTGTGTGTCAATCAGAACAAAAGTGACACACATGTTGTTTTTCAATAATATATAACTTAAATGTGTATAAATCTACAATGAAATAATACTTCAATAAAACTTAAGCTTTTATAGACTAGATAAATAAATAAATGAAATGAGAAACTCCTCAGATCAGAGAGTTACCAGGAGAAGGACAAGTTGAAAACCTACATTTCCTTTGACTCAAAAAAAAAAAAGACAAAAATAAACCTGTGATTCCAATCCAATATGGTTTCAGTTGAGCTAGTTCTCATCTCAGTGGAGTATGGTCTTTTTTAAACTTAGATTTCCTGAGTTTTCTCAACTGATGTTCATATGAAAAATATTTCAAGACTTATTCACAGTTTCAAAGTTGGCTATCTCCTTGTGAAAATCTGTCAAGACTCTGAAGACAGTCTTGTGATTAGGATAGAATTATAACTCACTCATTAACTAATCTCGGCTTCAATTCCCAGTAAATACTTATGTTGAGTTTACTTATCTATTTCAAAGAGCTGTGAATTTTATATTATAATATTTTGACATTTTATCTACACAATGATATGATATTTAATAGACTTTCAGAAATTATTTGTATTTAAAAGCTTTTCTTTGGTTGAGTATTGCTTTCTACTGATAACATCTTACATTCTTCAAAATAGTCTTAAAGTGTTTTTTAAGTATTAACATAAAATTCTGAATGGTGTACAGATCAAATTTACTTTGTACTAGCTCCAATTTACAAATTGAAAAAGACATAAAGTAGGAACCATTTGGTAAATTAATGAAACATTTAACAATTATACAGATTTTGAGACTCCAAATCAGTACATTAAGGATTTTGATCCACTTATCTTTAATTCATGTGTAGTTCATTGATGCAAATGTTTTGGCTATAACATTTCTATTGAATCAAGCATATGCTCCATTAAAGATGCCATGTGACCTTAAGGTCTTATTTGAGTTAACTCAGATAATATTAATGACAGTACACATCCTCATTTCCTGTAACTTTTTAGAGTCATTCCATACCATTGTTCAGAGAAAAGATTGCTCAATAACCACTAATACCAATTTTTAGTCGTAAGAAAACTTATGTGCCATCTGTTTGCTACCTAATTTATGTGATTAACACAGAGAAAATTTCTATGATTTATTTTATTATTAATCTATAAAATGCATAGTAAATATATATATAATACCTGTAAGTAGCATTAAAATGAGTAATAACTAAAAGTATGTCGATCCATATATATATATATGGCACTTTTATAATGGATTTCCCAAATCCAGAAGTCTCTTTCTTCAAAATAATCTTTATTAGTCTCTAGTGGTCCAGTATATAAATTAAACATAATTTCCCCAGTCATTCATTATTGATATGTCTCTAAATTTACTTCTAATTTTAATAACTTATGCAACAGTTACTGTATTTACAGTTAAATATTTATCCAAATATTTCAATATGTTCTATAAATAGAATTCTGAAGATGTACTTGCTGTTTCTAGGGCTTTTATGCATCTTGCCAAAGTGTCTCCGTAGAGTCTATGAGTTGCCATCCCACTATCTTTTACTGAGAAAAGTCTACATATGCCATTGATCTTTCAATGTAGCCTTTGTTGGACCATTGTGCCTATGTTATTCCACCACACCCAGTATACTCATTTTTCCAGATGGTAAGCAACTGATGATACACAGAGAAGGAGAGAAAACAAAGCACTAATCTGCCACTTGTGAAGCTTTCCTTTTATATGGATCAGGAACTCAAATCTAAGTCTTTTTGCATGGCTAAGTATGCACACTACTAGATGAGCTTACAAAGTACCCATTTTGGGAGTCAGGAAGTAGTGAAGCCGGTTAAGTGCAGGTGGCACAAAGCACAAGGACCAGAATAAGGATCCTGGTTCAAGCTCCCAGCTCCCCACCTACAGGGAGCTGCTTCACAAACTGTGAAGCAGGTCTGGATGTGTCTATATTTCTCTCCCCTCTCTGTCTTCCCCTCCACCCTCCATTTCTCTCTGTCCTATGCAACAACAATGTCTTCAATAACAATAACAATACAACAACAAAGGCAACAAAAGGAAATGGATAAATATTTAAAAACAAAACAAAATACCCATTTTAAGTAAAATATTTGTTTTTTGTTGATTTTTAATTTACATATGATTGCCAAGTCATGGTGGATTTCACTACTCTAGGTCGACTTATATATATAAATATAAATATGGATATAGATATGTATCTTAACCATATATATATATATATATATATATATATATATATATATATGGCAAAGAAGGTGTCCTAGGAGGTAAGCTATCTCTCAAGTTGTAATTCAGAGTGCCTTCTTTAAAATTGCATGTCTTTTGGAGTCAGTAGAGACTTTGTAAAGATATTTTATTGATTTATTTTAATGAGAGAGGGATATGCAGAGGAAGAAACAGAGAGAGCAAGAATAGAGTAGTGCTTATCTCTAGTTTACAGTGGTACTGGGGATTGAATCTGGGGTCTTAAAGCCTCAGAAATGAAAGTTTTTTGATTTGCATAATCATTATGCTGTCTCCGAAGCACTGGAGCCAATGAACATTTTTGTAGAGTATATTTTTTCCTATTCTAGTTCACATGTGATATTAGCAAGTATTCACTTTAGAGCAATTAATATAACACTCAGAAAACAGTACAGCTTCTTACCCAATGCTAGGCCTTAAGTGAACTTTGTTGTATTATGTATACTACGAAAGTTATGGAGATAGTGCTTTCTTATTGGAGAAGAACAGATTCATGATATTGATGAAGATTCTAAGTTTCTAGGGTCAGTTCTCTTTGGCCCCTATATTAGGGCAGTAACTTCGCTGGGTCATGAATCTTACACACAGTCACATCTTTCAACTACCAATCTTTGGCAATTCATTCTCATTTTATTAAAATTGCAGAAAAGTAAATAGAAAATCTTATCATTCTTCTTGCAATAAATAGTCTTATTCTTAACTGTCTAAATTATATGATTCATATATTTGACCTACTAAAATTGATATTTGACCAGTTGCAAACACAGAGATAGCTCTCTGTCTAAATTTAATACTTAATGATCATTATTGTAACTCTGGAATTAATCAGAAGATGTGCATTTTTTATAATCTATTTTTCCCCGTTTAGAAAATATCTGTATGTAAGGACAGGCTCAAGGATCCCGGTTCGAGCCCCCGGCTCCCCACCTGCAGGGGAGTCACTTCACAGGTGGTGAAGCAGGTCAGCAGGTATCTATCTTTCTCTCCCCCTCTCTGTCTTCCCTTTCTCTCTCGATTTCTCTCTGTCCTATCCAACAACGATGACAACAATAATAGCTACAACAATTAAAAAACAACAAGGGCAACAAAAGGGAATAAATACATAAATATTTAAACATAATACATATTTAAACATAATACATAAACATATCTGTCATCTTTCAAAGTTCATTTTTCCTTAACAGTGTCCACTATTTTCTAAGTTGCTATGATTTGTGACTCATTTTTCTGTGTGACAACTAGACTACCATATATCAATGTGAGAGATTTTTAATAGTTACAATATTTGTCTATATACTTATCTCTCCTGATAAATAATGGCAACACATTGACTGTATTCTGTTTATTTCCTGAAACACGATAAACATAAATTTCTTAAGAATAAATTGATTAGCCACATATATCCCGTTATTAGTTATTGTTGAGAGACTAAATAATTTTTTAAATACTTAAGAATTTATGTCAGAAGTTCATGAGTGCTAGGGAGACAGCATAATAGTTATGCGAAAGGTTCTTATGCCTCAGACTATGGTCCCAGGTTCAATTACTAATAACATCATAAGCCAAAGCTAAGTAGTGCTTTGGGTTCTCTCTGTATCTCTCTCACTCTCTCTCTCCCCCTCTTCTCTCCCTCTTCGTGTATGTGAATATATAGCATTAGAATAAAATATTATAAAAAGTTAATGAAAATTTTCTACTTACAAAAATCTGAAAATTTAGGTATCTTTAATAATTATCTTAACTATTAAAGCTAAAATGATGCTATCTTTGGTTTTCACAGTTCCTGTTTTAGTTGCTGATTCCCTTGTATTTGAATAAACTAGTAGTGAATGTGGCACCAGCTTTTCTCATTTTTCAATATATATTCACTATAATCTAAATTGACAAAACATAAAACTTGAAATTCAGCATTATTAAATTAAAGGTACCACAATCAATTTCCCTAGACACTTGTGAAAATATGGATTTGTGAGAGCTTTTTAGAAAACCTTCAATGCTAGTTATCACGTAGTAGAACTTATTTCATAAAGGTGACTTTTTCTGGCACTTACCAATAACTAAAATGAAAAATGATATAATTCATAGGTCAATTATTCACTAGAACATACTCATATAAGAATCATTGAAAAGACCCCAAGTACCATTTGGTTCTTTTGTATAAATACCAAGTTACATAAACACTGGCACACAGGACAGAAACAACTGTATTTACCCTTTAATTATATGATACTTAACCTTATAATTAAAGGAACAACAGTCGCCGTATACACAAAGTGCACTTAGATGAAGTAAGTGCACTATAAAATAAAGCAATTACTGAAATAATCTATATAATTAAAAATCTCTTAAGGCAGCAGCAAGGTTTGTCCAGCTAATTCTGAATGTACCAGGATAGTTACTCCAGATGCATTATCCTGTAGCTTACAAAGAACAGAAAGTGTATCTTTTTCAGAAGCATGTTCTCTGGGAAAGAACACAAACAAACTAAAAACCTTTCAGTTTATTCCGAGAACTGGTGCACCCACCCTATTTGGGAGAAGCTGAAGTTACCAGAGCATCTGAGCACTAATGTGCAAATACATTTTTTATAATAAGTGATGATTCAAAGCAGACCTATCCATTGGCATTGAAAGCAACAATATCTCTTCTTAAGGGCCTCTCCCAATATTACAATGTCACTTTCCAGAAAAGCCCCCAAAGGTAGTTGGGGAGATATTTCTCTTCAAAAAGGAAAAGAAAGAAATGCATGTTTGAATTTACTCTTTTGACCCAAATAGCAGTGCAAAAATGAATAAGAACTTAAAAAAAACTTGTATTCCGCCCTTACCAACTATCACTCTACTTTCTTCAGACGTGTCTATGTTTCTACACTTACTATTTTTTTTACAGCTACTTTTAATTGCATCTGCTCTTAGGAAGAATAAGAATTAAAAAGGCCTTATGGGGGCCAGGTGGTGGTGAACCTGTTTGAGTGCTCATGTTACAGTACACAAGGACCTGAGTTCAAGCCCCAGTCCCCACCTGTAGAAGGAAAGTTTTATGAGTGGTGAAGCAGAGCTGCAGGTGTCTCTCTCTCCCTCTCTATCATTCCCTTCCCTCTAGATATCTGACTGTCTCTATCCAATAAATAAATAAAGATAATTAAAAAATAAGAAGGCCTTATTTAAAATCTCTTACCAGAGACAATGTAGAATGAATAAGAAAAAAAAAAACGGACTTATAGCTCTCTAGTTTATGCAGTTGTATACATATAAAACAGGAAAATCAGCATGTGGGGAATGAAAGGTAAAGAGGGAACTGCGGTGGTTTATCGTGGGCCTCAGAATTCTTATAGTCCTAGAGGGAACCTCTTCCCTTTTGTGGCAGTTTTCCACATTTATAATGGGGCTTCCACTTTCACATTCCCATGCCCTTGACAGTTCCTGCCTGCATCCTAGATTGAATCCTTGGTGCTTTTGCTTCTCTCTGACCCACTTGCACAATGAATCCTTAATGCCATGCCCCCTTTGCAAAAAAGAGAGAGAGAGAGAGAGAGAGAGAGAGAGAGAGCCTGAGCTGACTGAGCCGTTTATTTGGTTGGAATCCACTGAATCCACAGGCATAACAAAACTACTCCTTGCCCCCCAAATGATTCTCATCTCATTTTTGCCCCAGTTGCATCTGTCACTGATAGAAGGGCTAGTCAAGGAGATAGCAAGTATTGAAAGAAAATTAGGGCAGTGCAGAGTATAATAAACTAAATTTTGAACATGTTGGATTTGAGATTAGATTGCCTTTTACAAATTGTATTGGGAAAATACATGCTGTGAATTTCTGAAAAAAAAAAAAATAGCCATCATATAGTAAATGAAATCACTTGTACCGATGAAGTTTTCCAGGAAGAGAGAAAGGTATACTGTGACAATGGTACAAGTGTATAATAAAATATGTATAAAACTGACAAAGAAATGAAAAGTAGAAGATATGGGCCAAGAGGGGGCTCACCTGGTGGTACTAACACTTTGCTATGTGTGAGGACCAGAGTTCCAGCCACCTGCCATCACATGGGAGCAACACGCAAAGGGAAAACATCAGAGGAGCAGCAGGACTGTAGTGTTTTCTTATGTATCTCACATTTCTCTGTCTCTCACTATGCATATATTACCAGTAGTGGTGGAAGCATGCTGTGTGAGGCCTCAGAAAAAAAAAAACTCTGGTTAAAAAATGAAAAGAAAGTATACTAGCAATAGAGGTTATTAAAAATTTAACATTGTGAGAAACAGAAACACAGAGGAGTGCGATGTTAAAAAAAATAAAATAAAGACAGTTCTTCCAACAAAGCATATATGTATACTTGTCAATAAGTCAAGAATGTTAAATACTATTGAGGCACAGGGTTGGAGCCAAGATGGTGGCTTGAAGATAACACCTGGCATATACTCTGCAAGGAGACTGCTTTAAACCTGGGAATTTGGGTGAGGGCAGGATTTCCAGACCAGTGATGGAGGAAGTATGCAGAGGACATCAAGGTGGAACCAAGACAGAGCCTTCTAATCCACCTATAGACTGGTAAAAGGAGGCTGAAAAGGACAAAGGAGGCACGGAGTTGAGATCTTTTTCTTTTTCCCTTTGCACACCAGACCCCCAAAACCTACCTGCAGACCGTAGGGGCAAGAGAACCAGCTAGAGGCAAAGAGGTTCTCCTATGGAGGTAATCTCAAAGGTTTTTTTTTAAAGGGGTTGGGAATCTATCTGAATGGTTGACTTCTTGGACCAATCCCTACCACTTCTGGGACTATGAGAATAATCTCCTTAGGTTTCCCTTTGGTGAATTTACCTATCTTTCTTTCTTGAGTTTGTTTGATAGTTGCTTCTTCTAATTGTTTGTTTTTGCTTTGTTTGGGAAGGGGAGGGTTGTGTACAGAAAATCTGGAATAGTTTAATCTGCAGACTAATTTTTAGAGATTTCTTTAAATTTTATTTAATTAATTTATTTATTTGCTTTTATCTATCTTCCCTTTTCTCCGAGTTGACTAAAATTAGCTGTTGTTTTTCCATTGGTGATTAGGTGTGCTCTATATTGTGGGAGGAGTTTGCTTTTCTTTCTCTCTTTTCTCCTCTTTTCTTTTTCTCTCCTCTGATTTGAAAATTTCCTTTTGCTGCTGTTTTTCCTGTATTGACTTTTGCTTGTTTGTGATTTGTCTTGGTGGAAGTAGTCTGACTCAGAGTGGTCTCTCTCTCTCTCTGTCTTCTACTTTCTTTCCTCTTCTTTCCCCACTATCTCTGGAACTTGTAGTTGATAGTTGCTTATTGTAATTGTCTATACTTGCTTTGTCTTTGTTTGTTTGTTTTTGTTCTTGTTTTTGTTTTGTTTTGTTGTTAGAGTTGAGGTGTAGCTTGCCTAACTGGTTTTCGTTGAACTGTATTAAGCTTTGCTTCTGTTGCTATTGTATTTTCTGAGGTTTATAA
Organism: Erinaceus europaeus; assembly: GCF_950295315.1. Classification (NCBI taxonomy): domain Eukaryota; kingdom Metazoa; phylum Chordata; class Mammalia; order Eulipotyphla; family Erinaceidae; genus Erinaceus; species Erinaceus europaeus. The sequence goes on from NC_080162.1 coordinate 178,151,691, forward strand.
TCTCATTTGTGAAAATACTTTGGTTTGGTGTGACGTTTTCTCTTACAAAACAACAGCTGAACAACAATAGGCAGGATACAAAAATACAAACCACACCAGTAATAATAAAAAAATAAATCAGTTTAATCAACTACCACAATGAATCAGGACAGGAACCCAGAAGGAATCCAGGTAAACCAAAAATAATTAAAAATGAGGAAGATAACCAAATATTAATTGATGCATTAATCACAGGAGTGAGGAAATATTTTGAGGAAAATGCTATCAAAATAAGGAAGTAACTGATGAGACCCATAAGGAAAATATGTGCTATCTCAAGGTAATTAGAGAACTAACGCTGAAATAGCTAAGCTAAAAGACCAATTGACAGAATAAGCTAATAGTGAAACTGAGCAATGTAAAAAAATTGCTGAACTGAAGAGGGAAGGTGAGGGAAGGGAAAGCAGATTAACAGAAGCAGAAAACACAACAATCCAGACAGGGAATGACATAGAGAAATTCAATGCTCCTACTTGCTGTTCTTTCTCTTTTCTTTCTTTCCTTCTCTTTTATCATTTTTCTCTTTTGATAGATACAGAGGGAAACTGATAGGAAAGTGTAGTATATAAAAAGAAAGAGAAAGAAGATACCTGCAGTAATCATGAGGCTCCCCCACCCCTACCTCTACCCCAAACCCCATTCCCACCTCCACTCCGACCAGGTGAGAAACAGGGGCTTAATCCCAGCTCCCTCGGCAAAAGGTAACATGTATGTGGTAAAGACATAGGAACCTCATTAGATTTATACTTAATTCAGTTACCAGAAACACTCCAGCAGTGTGATTCACTTACCCAAACACCCTGAGACCAATATTCAGAAATAGGGTCTGTTTTCCTTTCATAATATTCTCTAATTCCATTCCAGGTGGTTCACTTCCTAACAAAGTCCCAAAACCTTGATATAGACCAGGGCTATGAGATAGAGCATATGTTCACATGGATCCATAAATTAGGGCAAAAGATATAGCTGAAAGCAAAAGTACACAATAGTCTGCAGTGAGTCAGTATAAAGTTCACAATGAAATAGTGTCTACTTAGACTTACATACCCTCCTCACCTACTTCCTGTTACAGTTCTCTCACTCCAAAGCCAACCTCATCAAAGCAAGGACTGCAAAAGTTGAATAAAGGCAAGAGACTGGCATACTTTAATGATGACTCTTTAGTCACTATCAGGCCACCCCATCACCTGGGGCCCTAGTCGGGGAGTCCTGAGATTCCCAAACACACATGATGGCCCTAGATCTCAACAAATCCCTCTCTCTATTGTTACTGGTCATCTCTATCAGGAACAACAAAATAGGCCCCATTGTGGGCCCCCATAGGACCTTGCCCTCAACTTGGGTCAACAACAGTAGAGAATGTTCCATCCTCCGAAGGAACATGAGGAAGATAGGTCCTGATATTGGGGCAGCTTGAAATGTTCCTACTCATGACCACAAAATGCGAGCTCAGATCTATAGGGATGCAGAGGTCACGTAGGCTCCTAAGCTGAATATGGGCCCCAGACCACATCAAATTGATGGGGTTTATAGTCAACAATATGTATACTCCTTTCCCATATTAAGGAGCTACTCTCTTCCCTGATCCAGCTTTCTGTTCCTTTTCCAGACATGACATCATCTCCCCAGATAATAACTTGGATCCATGTGCATATCATATTTCAGGCTCAGGGGGAAAAAAAGCTAGTATAGCCACAGGCCCTTAGGAATATAACTAATATATGCCTGCTAGCTATCTATAAAAAGGAATACCCCCCAACCCTTCATCTGCAGTATTCTAGCCTTTAGGTTCATAATTGGTAAACAATTTGTTTGGCTTTGTATGTTAACTCTCTTTTCAGCCACCAGGTTCCAGATGCTACCATGGTGCCAACCAGACTTCCCTGGATAGACAACTCCACCAATGTGTACTCAAGCCACACTTCTGCAGAGCTCTGCCCCACTAGGGAAAATGAGAGATATGCTGGGAGTATGAATCAACCTATCAATGCCCATTTTCAGCCAGGAAGCAATTATAGAAACCAAACCTTCCTCCTCCTGAATCCCACAATGACCTTGGGTCCATACTCCCAGAGGGTTAAAGAGTAGGAAAACTATCAGGGGAAGGATGGGATATGGAGTTCTGGAGGTGGGAATTGTGTGAAGTTGCCCTCTTATCCTATGGTTTTGTCAATATTTCCTTTTTTTAAATTAAAAAAAAAAAAGAAAAAAATAGGGTCTGAAGGGGAAAACCTTCATTTTAAGTTTTGGTAGGTAAATCAAGTCTGTCTCTTGGTTCAGTAGCATTTACTCAGTTTTAAAGTTTCAAGTAAAGGGAATGTGCAAATGATAGTTAAGTGGAGATGGTAAGTGCTGGGTAAAATCTCACCCACCTATTCCTTTATAATGGTATAGTAATATGTGGGTTATCAAGTAAAATGATATCAAAAAGACAAAAAGAATGAGGATAATACTATAAGAAGAATCAAAATAATATATTAATATTTCATTACATAATTAGAATGATATGTTTCATATGAAAATTGGATACTAAAATAAAATGTTAAAGATGTATTTATTTCCCCGAAAGCACTGAGTGTGTTAAGAGAAAGAAGCTGAGAACTATTCAGCTGTAGTTTATGATAATGCTGAGGACTATCAATTGCTTTATACAGGTCTTTAGGCTTATAATTTTAGTATGAAACCTCTGTACTACCTCCCTGGGTCAAGAAACTGTAACTTTTCTTTTTGAGATTACCACATTTATTCAATAACAATCTGTTTATCAAGTGTGTTTTAATAATTAATTAAATATTGGGATAGAAACAGAAGGTTGCACTGTCACACAAATTCTTTTTGTTTTTGATGTGTGTGTGTGTGTGTGTGTGTATGTGTGTGTATCCTTGTACTACCTGAAACTAGACTGCTCTCACCTTTGTCTAAAATGATGCCCATGAGAGTTTCAGTGGCATGGCTATGCTGCATGTCACTGTCCTAATCCACCAGTTAAAGCAACAAAAAAGTTACCTGGAAACTTGCCAAATTACAACTGAAAGTTCTATTCCCCTCCTGTTCTTTTTCTCCCAGGATTGCTTTGTCTATTTCTTATTTTAGTTTATTTATTTGTGATTTAATAATGATTAACAAGATTATAAGATAACAGAGGTACAATACCATACAATTCTCAACACCAGAGTTCCCCATCCCATCCCCTCCATTGAAAATTTTCCTATTATTTATCCTTCTGGGTGTATGGACCAAAGATCTTTATGGGATACAGAAGTTGGAAGGTCTGGCTTCTGTATTTGCTTTTCCGCTAAATATAGACATTGCAGGTTGACCCATGCCCCCAGCCTGTTACTGAATAATAAAATATTTTAAAAACAGACTAAATTCTTGACTCCTAAATTCAGTAGGGAAGAAATCTTGGAATATTTTATTTCTCTTGTTTTTTAAAAATATTTATTTATTTATTCCCTTTTGTTGCCCTTGTTGTTTTTATTGTTGTTGTAGTTATTATTGTTGTTATTGATGTCATCGTTGTTGGGTAGGACAGAGAAATGGAGAGAGGAGGGGAAGGCAGAGGGGGAGAGAAAGATAGACACCTACAAACCTGTTTCACCGCCTGTGAAGAGACTCCCCTGCAGGTAGGGAGCCTGAGGCTGGAACCAGGATCCTCACGCCTGTCCTTGAGCTTTGAGCCATGTGCGCTTAACCTGCTCCACTACTGTGCAGCTAGGGAGCCAGGTTACTTGAAATAATGCATGTCTTAAAAAGCTGAGGCCCCAGGTTCAATTTCCAGCAGTACATAATAGTAAAAGAGGTACTCTGATGGTTCTTTTTATCTCTTTCAGTATCTCCCAGTAAGTACATCTTATTTAAAATCAAGTGTAAGTGTTATAAAATTTTGTATTTCAGAGTTTTGAAAACTGTATTTGAGACTTGACTTCTTACAAGCTCTTACTACTTATACTGTTATAGATTATATATACACATTAATTTTGAAAATTCTAATCTGATATGTTTTGCAGAGTTTTTCTCAGATTTTCATTTACAAGTTTATAAGCTCCACTAACCTGATATGAAAATTCCTAAATTAAAAAAAAAAGAAAATTCCTTACTAGATCTTTGCCAAAAGACAAGGAATCAATTAACCACTAATTCTTTAGATAACATTTCTGCCTTTTTTGGTCTCACCTCTTGCAGAACTATAATAATGCACAGATTCTCCCTATTTTTGGTATTTCATTAGTCCTCTAAAGTTACTTCATTGGGTTTTCATTCTTTTGTTTTTTGGGGTCTTCTATGGCATAACATTTTAAATGAGCTGTCTTTGAGCACACTGGTTCTTTTTTATGCTTGGTTCAGTCATGTGCTAAAATTCTCAATTGAATCTTTCTGTTGAGACATTCTTCAGGGCCAACGTTTCTTTTGGTTCTTTTATGTTTTCACTCTTTGCTAAACTGCTCACTTTGTTCATGAATTGTTTTTTTGATTTCACTTTTATCTGTGTTCTCTTATAGTTCTCTGAGCAACTTGAGAAAAAAAAATTCAATTCTTTGTCAATCATTTGTGTACTTCCATTTATTTGGGGTCAGTTACTAGAAGTTTACTGTGCTTCTTTGGTAGGGTTTTGTTTCCCTGATCTTTCATGATCCTTGTACCTTTACACATGTGTTGCCTGATTATTCAAAGAAGTCACTCATACTAGACTTTTAAGTGTTGCCTTTGGAAAGATCTTCACATATATCTAGGGGCAATCTGGAATGTGTTGTGAGTTGGAGATAGTGGTGTGGAGTATAAAATATATTAGCCTATGGCAAATTCAGTTTCAGGGACACAGCATTTCATTGACACAGGTCGTTGCTGACAATGACATCAACAACTGTATAATTGCTGATGAGAGGTATTTAATTTCTGCAGCAGGAATATTGGAATATTAATTACTGTACCTAGGTTCAATATATGCAGTTATTATGGCCAAAATTAACACTGTTCATATTATCAGCTGTGGGAAAAACTACATTTGCTTTTATAGTGGCAGAAGAAATCCATATGGTGACAAAGGTCAAGGTTAATGGCAGAAACAGTAGCATCTGCAGAGGTCTTGACTATGCAGACTTATATGCATATAGTAGTTCCTTGTGAGCACATGAGGTATGGTAGTGAAGGCTAATGGTGGCATGAAGTTACACAGCTGTAGGCGTCACCTCCAAGCAAATCTTTCAGTGCAGGATAGTGACAGAAGCCAGGACCAAATTCAAGCTCACACCATCTAGGGTACCATGGATATTGAAAATATTCCGGCTTCTCCATGAGCCTATGCATGGTAACAGGGATCAGGTTTGGAGGTCTAGGCTAGAATTTTTATATGCACAACAGAGAAATGAAAGTTTCTTTTTTTCTATTGGGAGGTTAATAATTTACAGTAAAGTTGTTGGACCATGAGTACAATTTCTCATTTCACCTTAGGTGTTTGCAAAGCATTCTCACTACCAAATTAGATCCATCATCCTGTACCAGGACCTGAAAGTTTCGCCCTTCCCAATCCAAATTTTACTTTGTGTTTTTCTACTCTGTTCTTGTTTCTTAAGTTCTGCCCATGAGTAAAATCTTCCCATAATCATTTTTCTCTTTCTGGCTTATCTCAATTAACATGGTTCCTACAAACTCTATCCAAGTTTAAGTGAAAATTGTAACTTCAAAATTCTTAATAGTTGAGTAGTATCCTATTGTGTACATACCACAACGTTCTTAGCCACGCATCTGTTGTTGGCCACCTAGGTTGCTTCCAAATTTGGGCTGTTAGAAATATGTGCTACTATGAATATAGTTATGCACATTTTGCTTTGGATGGATGTGTTTGTTCCCTTTGGAAATATCTCCAGGAGAGGAATTGCTGAGTCATAGGGTAGATCCATTTCTAAACTTCTGGGAATTTTCCAAACTGCTCTCCACAGGGGCTGGACCAATATACATTCCCACCAGTAGTGCAGGAGAGTTCCTTTACCCCTACCACCTATCCAACATTTGTTGTTATGGTCCATTCTGGTGTAGGAAATTCTCGTGCAGTGGTATCTCACTATTATGCAGTGGTATCTCACTATTGTCTTTATTTGCATTTCTTTTATGAATAGCAACTTGGAACAATTTTTCATATGTCTATTGGCTCTTTAGATCTCTTCTTTGATAAATATTTTGTTCATATTCCCTCCCCATTTCAGATGGGATCACTTGTTGTTTCACTGCTGAGTTTTGGGAGCTATTTGCATACTTTGGTTATTAACTTTTCATCTAATGTATAGATAAAAATATCTTCTCCAATTTCATAAGGAGTCTGTCTATTTGAGTGTTTTGTTGTTTTTTTCTGTGCAGAAGCTTTTCAATTTCACACTATCCCATTGGTTTATTTTTGTTTTTCAAGAGTTTCTTCTTGGTGTTAAGCAGTGACAGCATAGAGGAGGTCATGACACAAACAAGACAAAACTTTTTACTACCTATTTAATGTAACAATTCTCTTGTAACTTACTCTGTTGTATTACTGTGTTTCTTAAGTGAATCCAAGCTTTTTTTTACAAGTAATTTGATTTGTGGGCAACTATCTAATTGTTGATCTTCGTTGAGGAACTCAAAAATCACTTCAGATCAGCTAGTAAACTCTGTTTCTTTCAAGAGTTCATACACTTTGTCCATAACTCAAAGAAAATTTTAGTGCCAAAATAAACTTTAAAATCAGTAGTTCAAAAATGGCATGAAGTGTACAGTGTGAAGACTCTTATCATGGGGATGTACTCATGCATCAATAGCTGTCATATAAACTATTACTTCCCAAGTAAAATGATCTGAAAAAAAATTTAAAATTAAATTCTCCTAAAAGAAAAAAAAATCACTGAAGATATAGAAACCTAGGATGCTGTACCAACTATATGTATCTCTAGAATTTATGCTTTATTTTTTTATCTTGCTCTTATATTTCTATTTCTTTGAAATTCTTTTTAGTATCTTGTATATGAGAATATTGCTTTATTGCAGCTTGGGCAATTTCTATTTTTTGACTGAAATACCTGTGGTTTGAACATCCCTGGATATTGTTAATTTCTAATTTAAGTTTTCTGTACAAATTAGGTAAGCTTAAGTTTTCTTCCAAAGCATGCGCGTGCGCGCGTGCGCGCGCGCGCGCACACACACACACACACACACACACACACACACACAAGTATTATTCTCAGTTTATCTTTGATTTCTGAAGGCCAGTAGTCAAGCTTCCTCTAGTCCCTTAACTTGGCTTTAGAAAGATTTGCTGTAAGACATCCCTAGCATTGTGCAGGGATAGAATTTCAACTTCACAGCTGGGGAAATGGCTTAACAGGTAGATCATGGAATTTCCTTACCTGAGGTTCCCAGTTCAACCCCCAGAGCTGCATGTATTAGGGTGGTCCATCTCTCCTCCTCCTGTTTCCTCCACCTCTCATATGAAATTCTCTCACACACATAGTAAGTTAAAAAAATATATATCTTTTTGAAAAACTTTTCAACTTAGTTTATTCATTTATCCCCAGTCATCTTGTCTCAGATGGACATAAACAGCTACCCTCTCCCTATTTCATGCTTTCTGAGACCTCTAACTGGATTTTAATGGCTGTTATGATTTTTTGGTTCATTCTCTCAGCATTTTTTTTCCCTTCTCTTTTCTTTCTGTATTCCTTTCTTCCTTCCTCCCTCTGTGCCTCCCTCCCTCCCTCCCTTTCTCTCTTTCTTTCTTCTTTTCTCTCTTTCTTTTCTTGTTTTTTTAATTTCTTTCTTTCTAAATTGCCTCCAGGGGTTTATCAATGGGGCTCAGTTACCTGCAATATGAATCCACTGCTCGCAAAGGCCATTCTTTCCATTTTGTTGCCTTTGATGTGGTTGCTGCCACTGTTGTTTTGGATAGGACACAGAGAGATATAGAGAAAGGAGGGGAAGACAAATAGAGGAAGAGAAAGATAGACACTTGCAGACCAACTTCATCTCTTATGAAGTCCCCCCCTACCCCCCGCAGGTAGGGAGCCAGGGGCTAGAACTGGTCCTGCACTTTGCGCCAAGTGCACTTAACCCTCTGAGCTACTGCCTGGCCCCCTCTACATTTTGTTTTTTACGTGAATGCTTGCTTTGAGACACCAATTTTATAAGGCCAACATTACTTTAGCCCCCAAAACATAGGATGTAAACAACAACCAAACAAAAACAAGATACCATCATTTCTCTTCAATATAAATACAAATATCCACAGAAAATACAAGTTTTGAATTCAACTATGAATAGGAAAATTTGCTTACCATGGTTCAGAAATATTCATTTTGCCTATATTTTCAGCAAGTGATTGTGAAGAGCCAGTACAGCTTATTCATTCAAGGATTTGTAGAAAATATTTTTTAATCTGTGTGGATCTAATGTTTTCTCTTTTGTGACTGTATTAATTATTTACTCAATTTCCTCAATAGGTATAATGTTACACAAATTGTATAGATTTTATGTCTGAGTTTTAGAAAATTGTGTATGAGGTCCCAAGTTATATCTCTGACATCACATATGCCAGAGTAGTGCTCCAGTTCTCCCTCCTTCACATTAATAAATCAATCTAGTGGAAAAGAATTCCCAGGGTGGGTTGGTGGTACACATAGTTAAGCTCACATGTTACAATGCACAAAGACCAGAGTTCTAGCCCCCAACCCCCACCTGTAGAGGGAAAGCTTCGACAGTAGTGAAGCAATGCTGTAGATATTTCTCTGTCTCACTACCTCTCTATCATCCCCTTATTTCTAGATATCTGGATGTCTCTATCTAGTAAATAAATAAATAAATGAAGATAATAAAGAATATTAAGAAAAGAAATTAAAAAACAAAAAGAAAAAATCCGTTTCAAGAAATTCAACCATTTCATTTAGCATATCAAATCTGCAAATAGACTTCATAATATTGTTTTATTTTCCTCTTGATGTCTGTGAGATCTGTAGTTTTGTCCTTTTTTATTTTTATTACTTTATTTAATAGTGATTTACTCTCAGATAATAGTGATGTAATTCCAGTCTATTTCCACCATCAGAGTTCTGTGTCCCCATTCTCATCCAGCAGAAACTGAAGTAGCTCTCCCAAGGTCACAGATACCAGTTGATTATTCATCTAAATCTATCATCTATTTAGGTAGCTACCTATCTATCATCTACCTTTTTTTTTTTTTTTTGCCCATTTTTATTCACTTCTTAGGTCCTTCCTTCACTTCCTTTCTAAGTCACACTTACACTTATTACTACTTCAGAATGTACTCCTTTTTTCCTTTTCCTTCTCGGATAAGAGAAACTGCCTGAATTCCTCCAGTATTTGCCAGATTCTCTTCCTTATCAGTGATGATACAAAAACAAAAATTCCTGTTAACAAGTGCCTTACGTTCTGGTGAAATTGGGGTTCATAGCCCTCTGATCATTTAACATTTCCCTCCTCTGGGACTCTGGACCAAAATTCTTTTTGGAATATAGAAGGAAAGAGTTCTGGTTGCTGTAATTGTTTCTCCACTGGACATGGATGTTAACTACTATCTCCCCTAGTAGGGTAGGGCTCTAGAGCAGTGGAGTTCTAAGGCATGTTAGCAAAGTCACTTGCCTAGAGAGGTAAAGAAGAAATCATAGTAGCATCTACAATGTGGTGCCTGAAAAGCAGTAAGATATAAAGCAGGGTAAAATGTTATATATATACATGTATATATGTATATGTATGTGTATATATATATTTGCCAGTATATCTATTGGCCAGTTTTATACAGATTTTTTCCCTAAAGATTGGCAAGGGGTTATAATAATGTTGATGCTCTATAAGAAAAGATTAAAGACTAGAAGAGTAAATCTTACAATCTTTTGTATAGTTAATTGAATAGCTAGGTTGAATGAGGCAAGTAAAGTAGAGGTAGGAGGGGAAGCTGTCTAGGCCTGAGGAATAAATATGTGATTGAAGAATTTATGGTACCTTCTTTAGGCCAGCCTATTGGATTGCTAAATTCATTAGGTCTAGCTCTAATAACAAAATACTATTAAGCACTTTTACTTTGAGGAATACAATTGCCCCTAACATATGTAACACATACATAATACCATAGGCCCTAGACTATATCTAGTATCTGCAACTTTGTTGGAAAACATGCTAGCCAGAATGGTATTAGGTAGTTTGTGTGTTTGGAGAGATCTCTCTAACTTGAAAGAGGAAGGTTGACATCTCAGACTTGACAACCCTGGAGACAATCTGCAGCAAAATGGCAGTAGCAATGTGACTTGGCATGGTGGATGATTTAGCAGTGATTTAGTTGAGACCAACAGATTGCAATGTAACAGGATATGACATCAGGAGAAGACCTCTTTGAGATAAATGCCTAGGAGTGGTATCAATCCATACCCCAAGGCTGTCTCTATCTTCCCCTAATGGGATAGGTTTCTGGGAGGGTGAGGTTCCAGGTCACTGTGGTGGCATTATCTGCCCATAGAAGTCAGGATGGTGTCATGGTAGCATCTACAACTTGATGGCTGAAAAGCAGTTAAGGTATAAAATAGAACAAATTGTTTAATAAACAGGAACCTAAATGTAAGAATAGAGCAGATGGAACTGGAAGTCTTCATGTGCAAAGAATCTAGGAAGTCTATTTTAGGTATATTCCCTATAAGTAGCTGTTCCTTATTTTGTTCATTGTTTACCATAAGTGTCATAACTGGTATATTATATTTAAATAATATATCATGATTATTCTGATAAATATCTTTTTAAATTAATTTTTCAAAAAAATGTTTAAGTTGGTTTTGATTAACTGAAATTTGCTAGTATCACTCTGTCCATTAATTATCTCTCCTCTCCTATTTTATTGTTTTTTCCTGTTTCTATTGTGTTCACAGTTCTGTTCTACTGCTGATCATTTTGCTTAGAACATGTATATGTACTCCTTTTCTTTTCTTTTTTTTTTTTTTTGATTTTTTTCTTGTGGGATTCCTTTCACTAATTCTTGCAAAGTGAAGCTGATGGTGCCAAATTCTGTAAGCTTTTGTATATTTGAGACAAACTTTATTTCTACCTCATATTTGATTATGTAGGCAAAATGTGTTCCAAACTCTTGGGGAGTTAATTACTGGAGCAGTTACAGCCAACATCATACTCAATGGACAGAAGCTGAAAGCATTCCCCCTCAGATCGGGGACTAGACAGGGCTGTCCACTGTCACCGTTACTCTTCAATATAGTATTGGAAGTTCTTGCCATAGCAATCAGGCAAGAGAAAGAAATCAAAGGGATACAGATTGGAAGGGAAGAAGTCAAGCTCTCACTATTTGCAGATGATATGATAGTATACATATAAAGACCTAAAGAATCCAGTAGAAAATTACTGGAAGTTATTAGGCAATATAGCAAGGTATCAGGCTACAAAATGAATGTACAAAAATCAGTGGCATTTCTTTATGCAAACACTAAATCTGAAGAAGAAGACATCCAGAAATCACTCCCATTTACTGTTTCAGCAAAATCAATCAAATACCTAGGAATAAAGTTGACCAAAGAAGTGAAAGACTTGTATACTGAAAACTATGAGTCGCTACTCAAGGAGATAGAAACTGATACCAAGAAATGGAAAGACATCCCATGCTCATGGATTGGAAGAATCAATATCATCAAAATGAATATTCTCCCCAGAGCCATATACAAATTTAATGCAATACCCATCAAAGTTCCACCAAGCTTCTTTAAGAGAATAGAACAAACACTACAATCATTTATCTAGAACCTGAAAACACCTAGAATTGCCAAAACTATCTTAAGGAAAAGAAACAGAAATGGAGGCATCACACTCCCAGACCTTAAACTATATTATAAAGCCATCATCATCAAAACAGCATGGTACTGGAACAAAAATAGGCACACAGACCAGTGGAACAGAATTGAAAGCCCAGAAGTAAATCCCAACACCTATGGGCATCTAATCTTTGATAAGGGAGCCCAAAGGATTAAATGGAAAAAGGAGGCTCTCTTCAATAAATGGTGCTGGGAAAACTGGGTTGAAACATGCAGAAGAATGAAATTGAACCACTTTATCTCACCAGAAACAAAAATCAACTCCAAATGGATCAAAGACCTAGATGTCAGACCAGAAACAATCAAATACTTAGAGGAAAACATTGGTAAAACACTTTCCCACATACACCTCAAGGACATCTTTGATGACTCAAACCCAATTGCAAGGAAGACTAAAGCAGAAACAAACCAATGGGACTACATCAAATTGAAAAGCTTCTGCACAGCCAAAGAAAGTATTAAACAAACAGAGAGACCCCTCACAGAATGGGAGAAGATCTTCACATGCCAGACATCAGACAAGAAACTAATCACCAAAATATATAAAGAGCTCAGCAAACTTAGCCGCAAAAAAGCAAATGACCCCATCCAAAAATGGGCAGAGGAAATGAACAAAACATTCACCACAGAGGAGATCCAAAAGGCTAAGAAACATATGAAAAACTGCTCTAGGTCACTGATTGTCAGAGAAATGCAAATTAAGACAACACTAAGATACCACCTCACTCCTGTAAGAATGGCATACATCAAAAAGGACAGCAGCAACAAATGCTGGAGAGGATGTGGGGACAGAGGAACACTTTTACATTGCTGGTGGGAATGTAAATTGGTCCAGCCTCTGTGGAGAGCAGTCTGGAAAACTCTCTGAAGGCTAAACATGGACCTTCCATATGACCCAGTAATTCCTCTCCTGGGGTTATACCCCAAGGACTCCATAACACCCAACCAAAAAGAGGTGTGTACTCTTATGTTCATAGCAGCACAATTCATAATAGCTAAAACCTGGAATCAACCCAGGTGCCCAACAACAGATGAGTGGCTGAGAAAGCTGTGGTATATATACACAATGGAATACTATGCAGCTATCAAGAACAATGAACCCACCTTCATCACCCATCTTGGACAGAGCTAGAAGGAATTATGTTAAGTGAACTAAGTCAGAAAGATAAAGATGAGTATGGGATGATCCCACACATCAACAGAAGCTGACTTAGAAGATCTGAAAGGGAAACTAAAAGCAGGACCTGATCAAATTGTAAGTAGGGCACCAAAGTAAAAACCCATTGGTGAGGGGTAGATATGTAGCTTCCTGGGCCAGTGGGGGGTGGGAGTGGGCTGGAGGGATGGGTCACAGTCCTTTGGTGGTGGGAATGGTGTTTATGTACACTCTTAGCAAAATGTAGACATATACATCAGTAGTTAATTAATATGAGAGGGGGAAATCAATTGTATGTCTCAAAGTTTCTCAAAAGACAAACTGAATCTTTTTAATATATAAGCTATGTATTTGATATTCGGACTCTCTCAAAAGCCTAGACCAAGTAGATTAGAAGCATCCAATAGCACAGCTATATACAAGATACTGGATACTGTACAGCAAACCATAACAAAGGGACTTTTCAAAGTTAACCCAATTAACAAATAATGTGATGATAACATTAACTATCGATTGTCTTTTTGAACCCTAAGACAGCAGGAACCTCACATCTTCACTATAGAGCCCAAACTTCCCCCAGTCCTGGAACCCTTGGATAGGGCCCACTTTCCCGTATGCATCTCCCAATCCAAACCAAATAATATTGCATACGCCGATCACAACCTAACCAAAGCAACGATTGCCACCTCAACATGCTTTACCTCAGACTGTATCCAGAGACTTCACGTGTGGAATGACAACCCTTCAGCTTCATTACTCGGGTGAGACCTTTCCTTTTATAGGACACTCTAATTTCATCTCAGCTAGTTCACTTTCTAACAAAGTCCCTTAACCTAGATATACACCAGTTTCTGTGAGAGAGAGCTTATGTGCACACGTATCCATAAACTACTGCAAAATATATACCTGAAAGCAGAAGTACACTAGAGTTTGCAGTGAGTACCTCCCTAACACTTCCTCTCCACTATTCCAAGCTTGGGATCCATGATTGCTCAACAAATTGCTTGGCTTCATATGTTAACTCTTTATTCAATCACCAGGTTCCAGATGCCACCAGGATGCTGGCTAGGCTTCCCTGGATTGAAGACCCCACCAATGTGTCCTGGAGCTCAGCTTCCCCAGAGACACACCTCACTAGGGAAAGAGAGAGGCAGACTGGGGGTATGGACCGACCAGTCAACGCCCATGTTCAGCGGGGAAGCAATTACAGAAGCCAGACCTTCTACCTTCTGCAACCCTCAACGACCCTGGGTCCCTCCCAGAGGGATAGAGAATGGGAAAGCTATCATGGGAGGGGGTGGGTTATGGGGATTGTGTGGTGGGAATTGTGTGGAGTTGTACCCCTCCTACCTTAAGTTTTTGTTCACTAATCCTTTCTTAAATAAAAAATTTAAAAAAAAAATCCAAAAAAAAGAAATGCATGCTCTGGTCAAAAGTTCTAGGTTTAATCTTTGAATATGAAAAGCTCTGTACCTTTCAGTTTTCTTATTCCTAAAGTGTAAATATATGAGGGTTAGAAAGCATAATGGTTATGCAAAGAGACTCTCATGCTTGAGGCTATAAAGTCCCAGATTCAATCCCCTGCACCACCATAAGCCAGAGTTGAGCAGTGCTCTGGTTAATAAAAAATAAAATAAAAATAAATTTAAAAAGTTGACATGAAATCTGAGGAATTTTGGGGGCTGGGTGGTGGTGCACTGGTTAAGTGCACATGTTACAATGAGCAAGGACCCAGGTTCGAGCCCCCAAACCCCACATACAGGGGGAAAACTTCATAAGTGGTGAAGCGGTGCTGCAGGTGTCTGTTTCTCTTTCACTCTATACCACCTTTCCCTCTGGATTTCTGACTGTCTCTATCCAATAAATAAATAAAAATTTAAAAATAAATAAATAGATATATGGAAATACCATTTAATGAATAAATTAAATTAGAAAAGATGAAAATTCTCTGAGTTTTTTGTTACATTGGTAAGATAAAATTATCTTTGTGTTCACTTTCGTAACTCATTGTGAGAGAGGACTTTATCAGAAGATTGTCATGCTTTTCTTTTTCCTTTTTTATTTATAAAACATTCAAAATTAATCAATATTATCAATTGATATAAAATTATATAATTATCTGAAAATGAATTGATGTCAAAAACCCAATTTTCTTATGAGAACAGGTTAGACCGAATGATTGAAGGGTTAATAATAGGGGAAAATACTCTGTCAATCTGTTTTAATGTGAAAGATATTATGACAAATACTGATTTTCATCCTGTCTATTTTGACAGTCACTTTCACTTTAAAATTATTCATTGCTGTTGAAGCTGAAATCACATATATACACCCTTAGTGAACATATATTTCTTTAGAAAATCTGTATCCTTTTTAGAATAGTGGGAGTTTGGCTACTGAGTATTAAATGTAGGATTTAAAAATCTCAAAGATCTCAACAAAAACTTCGTTAACTGAAGATATTTCAGTTTGTTTTAAACATCAGTAATTCTTCTTAGTGTTGAAAACAGACTTTATGTTTTGGATTAGCAATTACCTTAACACTATCCCCCCAAAAGACTTCTACACTTGACTTCCAGTTTCATTCATATAATATGAAAAACAATCCTGTCTCTTTTTTGTCTGTCTCCCAGCTCATCCAGTTTAGTGATGCTATGAACTTGACCCATGGTTATTACTTGAAGCAAGGTGGTTTGAGTGAAAGAGTATGCACCCACTTCACACCTAAGTGTGACTTTTCCTTTCCATTTATCTTCTTTTAACTCTTCATCAGTATTTCCCCCCAGCGGTTGAAGCTTGGAATTCTAATGAGTTAATCTATGTTGCCCTTGTAGAAATAAATATCAGCACACCTCACTAAAAAGTCTTTGAATATGAAATAACCAACTTCACCTCATTTCTTGAAGAGATATTAAAAATGAGCAAAATTCATTTGGAAATGGGGTAATGGAAAATGAGTAATATAAGAACAAGCTGTTACCCTAGAGATAAAGATTTATTAAATATATTACTATAGTAACAAAATAATCTCCTTTATTAAAAAAAAGTAACTTGGGAGTCGGGCGGTATCGCAGCGGGTTAAGCGCAGGTGGTGCTAAGCACAAGGACCAGCGGAAGGATCTTGGTTCGAGCCCCCAGCTCCCCAGCTGCAGGGGAGTAGCTTCACAGGCGGTGAAGCAGGTCTGCAGGTGTCTGTCTTTCTCTCCCCCTCTCTGTCTTCCCCTCCTCTCTCCATTTCTCTCTGTCCTATCCAACAACAATGATATCAATAATAACTACAACAATAAAACAACAAGGGAAACAAAAGGAATCAATAAAATAAAATAAATTTTTAAAAAAGTAACTTAAACTCTTCAGAAATGCCTATAAGTCTTATACAATTCTCATTCTATAGGTTCACGATTTAACAAAATAAATTGCTATGCCATATTTATATAATATAAAGTCATCAGAAGATTTTTAGGAGGAAAAAAATCCTAAGAAAGCTTCCTGAATAAATGCAAACTACAATTAATTAATTATTGATCAATTAATTATTCTTATGGTAATATCTAAAAATATTCACTCCTTATATATATATTACTCTTAATTTTATAAACATTTCATAAGTCAGTCATCTAATCAAGTAATTACTTGCAAATTAGATACTAAACAGAGTGTGTAGCTGAATTTAAGTATTTTACTTAGATTCATTTGTTAAATTAGTCAAAATTCTTACCATTGGCTTCTATAACCACCAGAATGTATGTATCACTAGGGATAATATAGTAATATATTACAATAAATCATAATAGTTACTTATTCTTAAGTCCTTTAATCATTGTATAGCCTTATCAAGTTATTAATCTGTACCAATGAAAATTTCAAGGATTTGTATATATTTTGGAATTCTCAAGTAAAATTTTTCAGTTGGTTTATGATTACACTTAGCCTACGGAATTTTTTTTCAGAATACATTTACTTTCCAATTCAGTAAGAGGCTCTGTACATAAATTCAGTCACCTAAACCATCAACCCCTATACATCTTATACGGTCCATTGGAAAATGGTTAAAAAATAAAATGATGTCAAGAGGGGTATGACATAGTGAACTCATGACTTAAATCATTTTGGCTTTCTTGTATCTGTGTGATATGAATTGAACTCAGTGAAGCTGTTTACTAAAAAATAGCTGAGTAAGCCCTACCAATGAAATCAAAATGTAAATGTAGTAAATATGATTTTTGCAAAAATAATAATTCCAGTTACCTTATGAATATAAACACTACAGTGTAAAATAATTCAAATATAGGATTTAATAGAGTTATATGCATAGTTATGAAAATGTTGGTTAACATCTATAACAGTATACAATACAATACTGCATACAGCATGCAAAAGTCTTGATGTAGATACATATAATATCAAGTACAATGCTACAATCTAATTGAGCTGTCAACTATCAATTTGGAGAATTATTCTTAATAACATTTGCATAATATCTATAGCCAAGATACTGGCTGCTATAGTTAAAAGTTTAAAAAAGATAAAATACATAAAACTATATATATATATATATATATATATATATAGGATAATAACAGGGAGTTCACAAATGATAGTTATTTTACTTTGATGATGGGGCTACATTCAAAGCAGCAATTTATAATTCTGTGCCATGATTAAAGACTGTGTGGCATAATGATTTCATACTTGACTTCAAACCTTATTTCCAAAAATTCATAAAATCTGAAAATAACCTTTAAATGCACATCAACACTACATATACATATATATGATATTTTAAACGCATTACACATTTAACAAAGCAATTAGGAAAACTAATTTTTATGAGGATGCTGTGTGTAATTAAGAGTAGACAGATGTTTCATGCCCCCTTAATTTTCTTTATTTTTTTTCATTTTTAATTTCCCAACTTTCAGTTGATTGTTTTAAGAATAAACTTCAAATATTGAACTGACATCTTTAAAACATCATCTGGGAAATTGAATCTGAATAGCCTTTTTTACAAAGCATTGAATATAGGATTTCCCGAAGATCAAAAAAAAAAAAATGACCCATTCTCTGCACCTTGCACAATAAGGAGCAGGCACCATTTTACATTTACTTGGGTAGCTACTTTTGTAATTCTTCTGCATGGTATGGCAATTTGCATATTATAGATAGTTCAGTTACTGTGAGTTTGTGATTTAGAATCTAAAAAAATTAAAGGTTCATTTTGAAATACATATCACAGCCTTATGTCTCTAAGAAAAACACATCACTTTTTCTACGTTAGTCCATTTTTAATTAAACACAAGCTTTTCAACAAATAAAAAGAAAATCAATTTAAATAAAAAAGAAAGTAGAATTAATACTTTTTTATCCTAAGAAAGTAAAGGAATGAGTCTTGGGTCCAGTATTCTTCCCTTGAATAAATTTTATTCCAGGCTGTCTTGATGTAAGCATCCACATTCCACTGACCTTTATTTTGTAGTCTAGAGAGACTAGGACCACACAGAATTGGTGCTGTTATAGCTAACTGTACTTAAACTTTGTGTCTGATCAACTTAAGTGTATTGGATTTGAAAACAGTTAGTCAATTGTTTCTAGTCCCTAGGTGGTGGTTTATGGTAATGTTTGCATCAATACTAACAAAAGCCATACCACAGTACAAAGTACATCAAGGAAATGAAAGACAAGGCTGCCTGTTGTCAGTTCTGCCTACAATAAAGGCAGGATTCAGAGTTGGGGCAGAGATCGTTAGAGAAACACAAAAATGAATGAACCACAGAAATTGTGGGGCTGATGGTTCACATCAAAGGTTTAGGGACTGGCTAATGGGCAAGGTTGCACACAGGCCACAAGACATGTACCCTGGACTCATTTGGCCATACAGAAAGGTCACTGAAATGAAGAGAAAAGGCTCATAAGATAGCATGAAGCAGTTTCCTGGAGAATCTATGTAAAGAGATGGAAGGAATGAAAATAGCATTAATAGTGTTGTGCAAATTACATCCACTTCAAAAGGTATTTTTGGTGAACAAATCTATGTATATTTTTATTTAAGACAAAATTCCTAGTTTTGTGAATTGCTTTATAATTGCTGAAGTTATATCTGTTTTCATAAGACATATAACACACAAAATGCTAATTCCATAAAATATAAATACATTAATTAAACTTTACTACATATAAATAAAATGCTCCAAAATATTTTTTTAATTTCAAAAATAATATGCACAGAGAACAACTGGTATATATGTAAGCAGATGTGGATAAATAGAACAATAATGATAACAGAATTGATTTGGATATTTTTCTCGCTTTGTCTGAATCAGCTTATCATGTATAATTTTAAAAGCACAATTAAAGGAACTAAATGCTACAATAATATGACATAGTCATACAATGGCATCTATTAATGTAACAATGTAGTTATCCTTTATTTGAAGCCTACCCTCCAGATACCTGCTGTGCTGCTAGATGCTAGAATGTCAAAGAAAAATAAGTGAAAGCATATCTCATCATGGGGTAAATTGCCTGTTGAAAAGAAATGTACTTAGTTTCTCATTTGAATGCTGCTTTCAGTTTAAAGGGGGAAAAAAAGAAAAGAAAAGAAAAGAAAAGAAAAGAAAGAAAAAAGAAAGGATTGTTTTCAAGGTAAGGACTAATATTTCCTGAGAGAGAGACGTGGAGAAAGAAAAAAATTTCATTTGAACAAAAGCAGTCACCCAGGGGAAAGATTACTATTTCTTCCCATTATTTTTAAGCTTTTAATATCAATTAAAATAATGTAAGATTCAATTCAAATTACAGAAATGAATAAAATCAATGATTATGAAAAAAATATCTGCAGTCACATTGCCTGCGATTCTTATAATACTATGTAATCACATATACCTGCTAGTCATTTATAATATATGAGATACATGCCAAACTATACCTTATTATTTAAATGACATACATTAGTCATACTTCAGATGGATAGACATCCCCTCAAGTCCTGTAGATAAAAATTTAGCGTGTGAAGATAAGTATTTGCACAGGCAAACATTTCTGCAAATCACGTTTGCATTGAAACAATTATCTAGTGCCTTGAAAATAACACTGCATCATTTCACTTGAAATACATTTGCTCTTTTTTCTTTTTCTAGTCTTCATGAAATGGCACAAATTTCAATGTAAGAAAAAATAAAAATGTAAATAAAAATAAAAACCTGCACTGAATACTTAATAAAATATTAATAAACATGAACAGAAGATTAGTAGCAAATAGTCATAAAGCAAACATAATTTCAATGAGGCCAATGTTTAAATATTACTAAATTCCCGTGCTTTCGTTGACTTGCTACAGTGCACCAAATCCCTTGAGAGATCTGTGACTAATTGACCCAACAATTTTTTTACACATTCAAAAATAAGATTTTTTAAAAATAGTTTGCTGATTTTTCTGTTTTAAATTCATACATTTGACTTTAGGAGCACAAATATTTGTCTTCTTTTTAAAGAGGAACATTCTGCGTATTAGTTGTTTAACCCCTATGATGCTTAGACAGGAACACAACGGCATTAATTTTCCATACTGCAGTTCTTATATTATATTCACAGGTCTCATGTCATTATATTTTTAAGGTATTTAAGTTCTGTAATTTAAAATAGTTTTACAGGAGAAGGAGCAGTTCTATGAAACAAGAAATGGATGAACATTAACAATGATGAGATATATTTTGAAACTAACATATACTTTTCCAATAGATTAAAAAATATTCAGAAACATATATAACAAATAAGCAAATGAATACGAAGCCATTCAAAATAATAGAATGTATTTGACTAGATATTAAAAGTAAAAATAAAAATCCAAGGACGTTCGAACGTTAGTTGTCATTATGGTCCAGTTCACTGTTTATTTCTTTGGTATGCATCTCCTGACCTGTATATAAAATTCATAGTTTCAAAAGTGACATGTGCAAGCCTTGGACAACTGGGGAAAAGGCATATTTCCTGACCTTGTAACCATAGCAACCACTTGCTGATTGGTAGCAGGCAGGCTTTCCATCCTTTGCCACTGAAGGCAAGTATGTGAGGTTGTTGGCTTTGTTTGTGACTCTGGCTTTATTTACATGCAAACAGGAAAACTGGATTTGAAAACATTCTATTCTGTTAGATATACTACCATAGAATTAGAAGAAAAGTCTTAATCTCCTAGCTTTATATTAGTGTTAAAATTACAATGAAAGCCTAACACATTTTCTACTGAAGCAGTATGTTGCTTAATTTAGGATTTTGCTGTTTAGCTTTGCCCCTCACCATAAATCCTATACCTCAACATCAGAAAAAAAAATTATATCTGTGTGTGTGTAACTTTAAAAATTCTATAACATCAGCAAATTTATTTTAGATTTGTATGAGAGAAAGGTGAATGAACTCCTTTAAATTATGGAAATGATAGAGTATTTCCATAAACGACCTTAAATGGTAATCAGTACATTTATGTATTAAGTTCGTGTCCCTAAGGATAAGTCATTTAACATTTCTTTCTGAAATGAACTAACACAAACTTCTTTGGAAGTCTGTGTTTCATAAGTACAATATTTGCCTTCAGAGAGTAGAGACCTTCCTATTCATTTTCTTTTCTCCAACCTATTCCACTTTCTTCTTATAACCTGCTTATAACCTGCTCCTTAGCCTCACATGATATAAATGAAAAATGGAATTTTGTAAAATTCACTTTGGTGAATAATCTGTTCATGGGATTTAGAGGGATAAACCAGGCATACATTGAATCTACTCTAACTCTCCAATTGGATCTTCTCTACTATGTCAAAGTTATCTGATGTGATAGAAAAGTCATATGAAAATTGGACTTAGCAAATCCTTGCTTGAGTACAGTATAACAAAAGAATACAAAATGAAACTTAGAAGTTCTAATAAACTGGTTTTGTACACCATCTCCCCAAAATCAATTCCTCTAATTTTAATGTTAATATATCACTTGAATTATTTGTTAATGAAGCGTGTAATTATTCAATGAATAAATTCTTGGATTTATAGAACTAATATTTTCTGAAGTTCTCTTAATTAACATGAATATAACCACCTACTATTATAATAATATGTTCTGTATTCATAAATGTTATGATCATATTTTCACAAATGCATACTTATCCAAACCACATTACCAGTAAAATAAGCATGCACTAAAATATTTCTGATAAAATAAAATGTAGGAAATATTTCTAACATAATACACACTGATTTTTTTCTTTATAAACTGAGTTGAAGCATGAAATTTACTTTATATTAAGCAAACATTTTAAATAAACTTAATTTAAAAAAATTGTGTTCATAGTTTTACCCAACATGTAAGTAAATATGATTTTGAGATTAAAATACAGCGAAACATAGATATTACATATTATAATAAGGTTAATATTCATAATACATGTGCATAGTCTCTCTGGGGCCTATTCAACAATTTCATATAAAACTGCTATCCTTATTCCACTTTTCTTATAGTAAGAAAAGTATCAATTAAGGTCAATTTCTCATTTATGTGTTTTTAAAAAATATTCTTTAACTATACAGACTGATTCTTCCTTATCAGAAGTAGCTTAGAATAATAGCAATATTTTTATAATACTACCCTATCATTTTTCACAGATTTTAATATATGTTCATACTTTTAAAGTGTTAGCAATTTATCTTCATATTATCATGGGTCTGTATAGTAGTAATGAAAGTAAACTGGCCACCTTGATATAAACATTTAGAGTTTTATACTATTACTTAACTAAGATAGGATTTTTTTCCCTCATCTTACACAGAGCAATAGTAATCAGACATAATTTGATTTTAGTACAGCCATGTAAAGTTCTTTCCCTGCTCTGATATACCATGTAAAATATTTCTTAACTCATTAATGCCAAGTATAAATTAATTTTATATTGGAATTTTTACAGTCTAGTCTCTTTGGGCAACATAAAAATTAGACCATTGTCAGAAATGGTGTTAGCCTGCATGCAAATTTAATCCAGGTATCATTTATCATGAGCAACAAACCCATAAAGTGTATTCAAAGTTAGATGTCCATACCTCAGTCCCAAGTGCCACAAATTATTTTGGTTTATCTGTACTTTGAAAATACCAACAGTTTTTGTTGAACACATGCAAAGCACTTTTAGCAATCATATTTTAATGTGCATCCTGGATTTGCCAAATCAGAGTATGACTAATAGTTAATGATCAAATGCCTCGGATATATTTTTTTCATATGTATGCTTAGAATATCTGAACAGGCATGTTTTATTGTATAAATATCGTAACTCAAAGGAAAATTTATTAACCCTCCGGTATTCCCATCATTGCTAAAAGTTGCAAATTCTATGTGGCAGAACCTAGACTGTAATATCAAATTTTAATAACAATTCCTCTTCCTCAGTCAGGGCTATACTGGAGAAAAGCATAAATTGCTGTGACTGACCATTGGTTGTTAAAGAAGCAATCTTACTTCACACCCTTATTTCAGTGTATCTGCTCTGTCCCTCAGCTGTATTAATGATACCATGAAAGGTCACATGATAAACGAGTGACAAAAATATCAAAACATATTAGCCTATAGCTTTGTTATCAGTGTATGACAGAGATGACAGAAAATTGTATTTTTTCCCTGAATAATTTTGCGTTACATTTTGCTGGCTAGGCAGAGTGAATTAGGGAGAAATTCCTCCCTCTGTTTGTCTCTTTTTTTGACACACTTGAAGTAATAATATACATTAATAATAGAAACTGTTCTCACAGAAAGGATAAGAATTCAAGATCTGACAGTTTTTATTCTATAACCTGCTACCCTTGATTTTTTTTTCAAACAAAAACCAAATTTCTTTTTAAACTATGTATATAGTTGAGCACTATTGATGCCACCGATAATAGGTCATGGGAGAATATACATTCAGCAAGAGGATGATAGAACAATTTAAAAAAATTAAATTGAAGCATGAAGTCTTTGTTACATTATATATTAAACTGTTATTTTATATTTAGAGAGAAGCATGTCTACTAATTAAATCAAAGCGATCTCAATAATGTCTGACCTATCTTCTTGGAATGTGGACTCAGTAATTACAAATTAGAAGCAGAATCTATATCCACTGGTATACAAACTGTCAAGGATTGTAGACCCTCAGTAGAGAAAGCTTGCAATCTTTGAGAAGAGATTATAGAAATTGGCAAGAGCTTAACATCCTGAGGTGGCAGAATATTGTCACAATGGGTGGGTTAAGTTGTGTCTTGTCTCAGCTACCCTTTCCTGGCCAAATGACAATGCCAACTCGGTCCTCTGATACTCTAACCACACTGTAATATCGTCTGTATTGAATTAGTAATAATACTCTGAAATATCAATATAACTCATCTTTTTCTGAAAAACTATTAAATGCATACGATCATGGGTACTATTTATAAAGATCTATATAGGCACATTTGATTTCCAATTAAAGTGCTTTGGACTTAATAAAAAAAATTTAAAGAAATCTATATAAGTGGGGGCCTAGTGGTAGCTCAGCAGGTTAAGTACACGTGGCGCAAGTACAAGGACCTGTGTAAAGATCCCTGTTCCAGACCTCCCCACCCCCGCTCCCTACCTGCGGGGGGAGGTCGCTTCATAGTGGTGAAGCAGGTCTGCAAGTGTCTATCTTCCCCCTTTCTGTCTTACCCTCCTCTTTCGATTTCTCTCTGTCGTATCCAACAACAACAATAACAATAATAATAGCAACAACAATAATAAACAACAAGGGCAACAAAAGGGAAAAGAAATTTTAAAAAGACATGTATATAAGTGGAAACTGAGGTTCATACTAAATGTCAGTGAGTCAAGAATAAATGTGACTAAGTACTTGACTTCAAGCTTAAAACCAGAACAGGAAGGTGAAAGTAATGATTACTATAATGTGATTATAATTTGTAGGTCTTATGAGAGTGAAAATATAAGAAATTTATATTTTACCTACCCCTGCTTTATAGTTTCAAATTTAAGGATACAATAGCTAAAATTCTTGACACAAAACAAAGCTGAGAGAACTCTCTTATTTCAGAGAAAAGACTTTTACTAAACATATCTATTTCAGTAGTACAGGTTTATATTCAGTTCTATTAAAAATGTATTATTCTAGAAAACAACATAGAAAAAGTATCTGAAATTTTAGAGAGCGAGAACTCATCATGTAGGGCATATACCTTGTCATGTGTGTGGCCCAGGTTCAAGCCCCATCACCACATGAATGATGCATTCCTTTCTTTCTTTCTTTCTTTCTTTCTTTCTTTCTTTCTTTTTTTTTGTTTTTTTGTTAGTGATTTAATAATGATAGACAGGATTGTGGAATAGGAGAGGTACAACTCCATACAATTCCCACCACCAGAGTTCCATATCCCATCCCCTCTATTGGAAGCCTCCCTATTCTTTATCCATCTGGGAGTATGGACCAAAGATCTTTATGAGAGTGCAGAAGATGAGAGCTCTGGTTTCTATAATTGCTTCTCTGCTTGACATGGGCATTGACAGGTGGATCCAAATCCCCAGTCTGTTTCTATCTTTCCCTAGTGGGATTGAATTACTGGGAGATGGGGTTCCAGGATACATTGGTGAGGTCATCTGCCCAGGAAATCAGGTTGGCATCATGGTAACATCTGCAACTCGCTGACTGAAAAGTACTAAGATATAAAGCAGAACAATTTGTTTAATAATCAGGAACCTAAAGGTAAGTATATAGCAGATGAGATTTGGGGTTTTCATGTTAGAAAGAGCTATGAAATCTATTTTAATTATATTCAAAGAGGCCCATGACTGAAGTATTCTTTGGAAAGCTGGTGTCAGAACTGGGAACAGGATTAGAAAGATAGCTAGATCAGGACAAAGAGTAGCTCCCAAACATGGGATGGGAATATAAATGTAATTTACGGTAACCCTATCAATCTGACCTAGAATCCATGTCTATTCATACTTAGCACAGGATCTTGTGTAACCTCTTCATCCCTGTGGGACTGAGCTCACATTCCATGGTCATAGCTAGGAAGATTCTAGGCTGCACTTATTTCAGGACCTGTCTTCCTTGAGTATGTTGACCCAGCCTCCCTATGGAGAGTGGGGCAATTTCTACCATTGTTCTATATTAAAGGCAAGGTGTTGTAGAGGCCCACAAGAGAGCCTACTATGTTGTTTCTGATGGAGATGACCAGTCATGGTGGAGAGAGGGATCTGTTAGCGGTCTAGGACCTTATATCTCTGTGGGAATCCAAGAATTCCCTAACTAGGGCCCTCTATGATGGGGTGGCCTGGTAGTGACCAAAAGGGCCATCATTAAAGTGTTCCAGTCTCTTGCCCTTATCTAGTCTTTGTAGTCCTTACTTTCTTAAAGTTAGCCTTGGAGTGATTGAGGTAAGTGAAATAAGAAGTAGATGAGGAAGGTAGCTAAAGTAGAAAATATCTGATTAAGTACTTTATGTTGTCTTTTTTAGGTCTTTCTACTTGCTTGAGTCACTAGACTATTGTGCATATTTACTTTTTTTTTTATTTAAGAAAGGATTAATCAACAAAACCATAGGGTAGGAGGGGTACAACTCCACACAATTCCCACCACTCAATCTCCATATCCCACCCCCTCCCCTGATAGCTTTCCCATTCTCTAGCCCTCTGGGAGCATGGACCCAGGGTCATTGTGGGTTGCAGAAGGTAGAAGGTCTGGCTTCTGTAATTACTTCCCCGTTGAACATGGGCGTTGACTGGTCGGTCCATACTCCCAGTCTGCCTCTCTCTTTCCCTAGTAGGGTGTGTCTCCGGGGAAGCTGAGCTCCAGGACACATTGGTGGGGTCTTCAGTCCAGGGAAGCCTGGCCAGCATCCTGATGGCATCTGGAACCTGGTGACTGAAAAGAGAGTTAACATATGAAGCCAAACAAATTGTTGAGCAATCATGGACCCAAAGCTTGGAATAGTGGAGAGGAAGTGTTAGGGAGGTACTCACTGCAAACTCTAGTGTACTTCTGCTTTCAGGTATATATTTTGCAGTAGTTTATAGATACGTGTGAAGATATGCTCTCTCTCACAGAAACTGGTGTATATGTAGGTTTTGGGACTTTGTAAGAAAGTGAACCACCGGGAGTCGGGCTGTAGTACAGCGGGCTAAGCGCAGGTGGCGCAAAGCACAAAGACTAGCATAAGGATCCCGGTTCGAGCCCCAGCTCCCCACCTGCAGGGGAGTCGCTTCACAGGCGGTAAAGCAGGTCTGCAGGTGTCTATCTTTCTCTCCTCCACTCTGTCTTCCCCTCCCTCTCTCCATTTCTCTCTGTCCTATCCAACAACAACAACAACAATAATAACTACAACAATAAAAAAAAACAACAAGGGCAACAAAAGGGAATAAATAAATAAAATTTAAATATATATATATATATAAACTTTAAATAAAAAAAGAAAGTGAACCACCTGAGATGAAATAATATTTTACATTCAACAGTAAATACAATAGTTTGTACATGCATAACATTCCCCAGATTCCCATATAACAATACAACCCCCACTAGGTCCTCTGTCATCCTTCTTGGACCTGTATTGTGCACTTTTACTTTAAGGTACACATTTTCCCCATAATTTATGGACACGTGTGTACATGTGCCCTATCTCATGGGCCCTGGTCTATATCTAGATACTGTAACTTTTGTTAGATAATGAAACTAAGGAGTTCTATAAGCTAGGAAAGGTCTCATTGGAGTATCAGAGCTGGAGGGTTAACATCCCAGGATTGACATCTCTGAAGAGTCTGAAATGAAACATGTGGAGGTGGCATTGGTTGCCCTGATTTGGTTGGTATCAGTAGACGCAGCATCAAGTGGCATGGATCAAGAGAAGCATGAAGGAAATTGAGCAAAGCCCCAGAGATTCCAGGACTAAGAGACATTTGAGTTTTATAGAGAATGAAGAAGGTTCCTTGCTGCCTTAGAGTTTAAGAAGGCAATAGATGATAATTATTATAGCCAAGTTATTTGGGAACTTTGTTTACTTTGAAAATCCTGTGGTTATGATTTATTGTGCCATACAAGACCTTACTAATATTTATGTCATTTAATGATATTTAAAAATAACTATATCTTATATACTGATAAGACCAGTTACTTCTGGTCTCCCTATCCAAGATTATCAGTTATTTAATGTTATAAAAAGTTATTATTAGAAATTCATTAATAATTTAAGCCCAGTGTTAAAATTCAGTTTACTAATTTGAAGTCTTAAGTGCTTAGACTGAAAGAATATATACTCAGAACTGAAGTCTTGCATTGAAAAGCTTGAGGCACTCAATCTATTTTTCCCTTCTCTTATTAAGTAAATAGTAATTTATAAGACTATAAGTTAATAGGAGTATATATTGTCGATTCCTGATACCAAATGTCTGTGAGTGGTGCATTTATACTTCTTTCTATATGAATGAAAAAAAGTAGAACAGTGCAGTGAGATTATTCATATTCAACACACCTGAATCTGGAAAAAAAAGAGGAAAATTTATTTTGAAACCATTTTGCAAGCAAAGTAGCAAAAAAAAAAGTACAGAATTAAAATAATGTCCCCAATATTAGTCAAGCTTTTCAATTAATATTTTTCCTCTAAAACTTTCACTATTGTAAGTAAATAACACTGGTAAAATGAGAATGACATGAATAAAGTCCTCAACAGAACCTAAATTAGATTGATAGTTATGTAAACAGTTACAATTTTATTAGCCCTTTTCCAATGAACTTTCTATATGAACACTGAAGAACTGATAGCCATAGGTCATATTTAAAAGAAGTGTAATTTTACTGGCTATCAAAGGACAAAATAGAAATTAATCATTCTAGAAAGTAAACATGAGGTGATGACCTGCCAGAAAAATTACCCTACAAAGATTGTAAGTGTACAAAAGGATACCATGTTTGGAAAATAGTATTTAATTCTATTTGTAGATATAACACACTGGCAAACAATAAAATAGATAAGACCACACTAGAAGTTTATCATTCACATGTTTTATGCAACAAGTAATAGAAAAACCACTAAAATAGTTTGAACAAAACAAAAAGTTTACTATTTGTTCAATCAGAATTGAGTTCAGAGTTAATTCATATATGTTATGATGTTATCAGGAATCCAAGTGCTTCCCATTCTTTCCATCCAAGATGAAAAGTATTAATTTTCATCTTTGAACTTGTCATACCTTGTGATCAAAATGTGACCACTGTCATGTCAAATGTGGTATCCTCATAATGTTGAAGCAAACAAGTTAGCAAGGGGGCAAAAGTAGATCTCCTGACAGAACTTCTTTCTTCATCACCTAGAAAATTCCTGACCAGAAGGCCCAAGGAGTTTCTTTATCCAAAATGAAATAAGTGGAGAAATGGTAATCTATCTGTCTCTTCCACTGAAAGAAAAAAAAAAGGCATAAAAGAGTGAGAGATGGATGTTTTAATGGCAGACATTCATGTCTGTCCCTAGTGGATTTGCTACTGAAGGTCTATATGCAGCTACTAAAATGGAATTAGAATTTACTGGGGCTGTGAGGTTTAGTAAAGAGCACCATTTTCAAGAGACATATTTGAGCTAAATCCTCTATGGACTAATTATTAGCATAAAAATAATGTATGTAAGATATGTAGTCCTCTATCTAGTACATTAATTAGATGTTAGTCTGTGTTGCTTCTTTTCTTTAATTCTTTTTTTTTCTAATTCAGTACACAATGGGGAGTCACTGAAGCTTATTAAGATAGTTAAAATGATTAAGTCCTGCAACTATAAGGAAATTGCCATGAGAAAAGACTAGATGTTACTATAATAATTTAGAAGATGTAGAGAGACTAGTCATAAGTTGTCCTGAGGATGGCAGATAGAAAAGTATTATTTTAGGGGCTGGGCAGTGGTGCACCTGGTTAAGTGCACAAGTTACTGTGCACAAGGACCAAGGTTCTAGCCCCTACTCCCTACCCACAGGGGGGAGTGCATCACTAGAGGTGAAATAGGATTTCAGATCTCTCTCTGTATCTCTCTGTCTCTGTCTCTTTCTCTCTCTCTCTTCCTCCTTTACCCTCCCCTCTCAATTTTACTCTGCCCTATCCAATTAAAATAAATAGGAAAAGGGGAAAAATAGCCACCTGGAACAATGAATTGGTAGTGCTGGCATTAAGCCTCAATGATAATACTGGTGACAGAAAATAAATAAACGTAATATTTTAGAGAAAAAAACAACATTATATACCCAGTCTACATTATGAATTCTATGAGAGGGACAATTCAAGGATAAGTATATTTTTTAGTGTGAATGTGTTTACCAACCAAGACAGAGAGTAAATGTAGGAGTCTAGAGATCTTTGACAAATAGACTATCTTCATATGCTGGTTTGCAGAATCAACCTGGCCTTCCCAAGGAGCCGTATGATTGAAAATTGGAGATAGAGTGGGTTGTTGTCACGCCTGGTTGAACACTCACGTTACAATGTGCTAAGATCCAGGTTCAACCCCCAGTGCCCTCTTATAGGGGAAAACTTCACAAGAAGTGAAGCAGTGCTGTAGGTCTATCTCTTTTGCCCTTCCTGTCTACCCTTCCTTCAAAATTTTTCTGTGTCCTATCAAATAAATAACTAAAATAAAATTTATAAATGAAGTTAGGGATGTTGTTACAGCTAGTGGACTATACTAGAAAAGAAAAATCTATGGAATTTTACAACACATGCACATTCACAAAAGGAAAGTAAATTTATGAAAAAACTTCTAGAGCAGAATGCTTCTTAGTCAGCAGCATTCTGTTGTCAGGGACTTGACAGAGCTTCGGACTTACTGCCCTGAGATTTAGGGTTCTATCTCTGGCACAACCAATATCATAGCAGTACTCTGGTTCTTCTATACTTCTTATAAAATAAATAATCTTTGAAACATCAGCAACATCAGATACCTAGCAGTGGAACACTCAGCAGAGCACAGATATTGATGTGCATGAGGGCACAGGTTCAAAGCCTCCCAGTCTACACCTACAAAGGAAAAACAACCAACAGTGAAGCAAGTGCTGCAGGTATTAATCTTTCTACACCCCTCTCCCCTTCATTCTTTTTCTCTCCCTACTTCTCTCTTTCTCTATCAGGAAAAGAAAGGGAAAAGAAGCCAAAAAGCAGAAAAGAAAAAATGAAAAATGGCTGCCAGGAGCAGTAAAATTGTGTTGTAGGCACAAAATCCCAGTGACATCTCTGGTAATTTGATGGGAAAAAATAAAAGGAAAGAAAGGAAGAAAGCCATATATATGAAGGACAAGGTGGAGGAGAGAAAGAGGGTGAGAGAGACATCAGAAACATCCTGCAAATAGATTGAGGAGATTCATGTAACTCCTAAAATTGCACTTCTAGTTATAGGTGTGTTTATTTCTCTCTAGGAGAAAGGTCATAATTCATTGGTTCTCTAAGACATTTGTAAATGGAACAAGTTTGGGAACCATAGAGATTAAGCAAGAAGAAATAATAGGAAAGGGATTAAGACGTGTATATAAAAATATATGAGTATTAAAAGGAGGACTACAGAAGAGAGTTAGTGAAATACATACACTGGGATTATATAAAACTCAAGGAGGTAGAAAGTTTTGAGAGATGCAACAAATAGAGAAAATAGAGCTTTTTTTCTAATTTAATTAGAAATCTAAAGCATTAGTTTTTGAAATCTGAATGAACAGACACTCTGAAATGGCATAAAAACGAGGTTATATTGGGCTCAGGCAAAAGAAAAATAATGTTTAGTGTGATTTAGACTGAAACTATAACATTGCCAAAAAATATCCCTGAGCATATTTTTCATTATTTACTAGAAATTAACAAAAAATATTCAAAGGAATGTTGTCTTAGGCAAGTAAGAATAATACCTAATTATATTACAGATTATTCTTTCTTAATTTGACATAGACAAAGTATTAATTTATTATGTCTCACTAAATAATCTTTTCTTAGTTCTTTTTTTGTGTGTGTGTTTCTTTTTTTTTTAATTTAAGAAAGGATTAATTAACAAAACCATAGGGTAGGAGGGGTACAACTCCACACAATTCCCACCACCCAATCTCCATATCCCACCCCCTCCCCTGATAGCTTTCCCAAAAGTCCTGGACCAGATGACTTCACAAATGAATTCTTCAAAACTTTCAGGAAACAGTTAGTACCCATACTTCTTAAGCTTTTCCATAAGATTGAAGAAACAGGAATACTCCATTCCACATTCTATGTAGCCAACATCACCCTGATACCAAAAGCTGATAGGGACAGAACAAAAAAGAAAAACTACAGACCAATATTCCTGATGAACGTAGATGCCAAAATATTAAACAAGATCTTGGCCAACCGGATACAGCAACATATCAAAAAGATTGTTCATCATGACCAAGTGGGATTCATCCCAGGAATGCAAGGCTGGTTCAACATCCGTGAGTCAATCAATGTCATTCACCACATCAATAAAAGCAAAGTAAAAAACCACATGATTATCTCAATAGACGCAGAGAAAGCCTTTGACAAAATCCAACACCCATTCAGTGGAAATGGGAAATTCCTCAAGATAGTGGAGTCTATATATATAGCAAACCTACAGCCAACATCATACTCAATGGACAGAAGCTGAAAGCATTCCCCCTCAGATCGGGGAATAGACAGGGCTGTCCACTCACCGTTACTCTTCAACATAGTATTGGAAGTTCTTGCCATAGCAATCAGGCAAGAGAAAGAAA
Source organism: Erinaceus europaeus (assembly GCF_950295315.1). NCBI lineage: Eukaryota > Metazoa > Chordata > Mammalia > Eulipotyphla > Erinaceidae > Erinaceus > Erinaceus europaeus. The sequence continues at coordinate 178,184,476 of NC_080162.1, forward strand.
TCAAAGGAATACAGATTGGAAGGGAAGAAGTCAAGCTCTCACTATTTGAAGATGATATGATAGTATACATAGAAAGACCTAAAGAGTCCAGCAGAAAATTACTAGAAGTTATTAGGCAATATAGCAAGGTATCAGGCTACAAAATCAAAAGAAAGAAGGGATAGCAAGAATAGACAGTTATGCAAATCTACTATCCACTGTATATTCTAGGGGTAACAAGAGGGGAAAGGGAACTAGAGCAGAGATACACACATAGAGAGTCCACTCTGAGTCAGATTTCTTCCCCAAAATAATTCACAAATTCAGAAAGGCAAAGAAGGAAGGAAGAAGTGTATGACAAGATAAAAAAAAAAAGAAAAAGAAAGAAGGGACAAGAGAGAGAAAAGGGAAAAGATAAGAAAAAGAGCTGTAATTAAAGAGCAGTGAAAGGAAAGGATTTTTTAATTAATTTATTTTTAATTTAATTTAATTTAATTTTTTTGATTAGCTAGGAGGGGACCGAGGGGAGAGTCTGTAGAGGTAGGATTAAGGAGACAAGTTCCTCCCACAATAGATAAGATGCCCACTACCCTAGCACTGAAATATATGCTAAGAGTTAATTCTGATCAACCTAAAGGGGGGGAAGATATATGCCTTTATATATAATATTAATAGTAAAATAGAGCAGGGTAAAATAAAATAAAATAAAATAAAATAAAAACCCTGTCCCAGATTACCTCAAACCTTGTGATCAGAGGCAGCTGATTGTTAAGAATGAGAAAAAAAAACAAAAACCTCAGGACTAGACAAGGATAGCTGAAATAGACAGTTATGCAAATCTACTATCCACTGTATATTCTAGGGGTGGCTAAAGGAGGAAGGGAAGTTGAGCAGAGACACTCGCAGTGAGAGTCCACACTGAGTCAGAATTCTTTCCCAAAATAATTCCCAAATGTGTATCAGTGAATTCAAAAAAGCACACTGTTTGATGGTGTGGGGGCTGGGGCCTGTGGCTCTGGAAGCTGTAGGATTAAGGAAGAAAGGATGACAAGAATGAGAAAAAGAAAAAAAAAGAGAGAGAAAAAAAGATAAGAAAAAGAACAGTCATAAAAGAGCAGTAAAAGGAAAGGTTTTTTTTTTAATTTATTTATTTTTAATTATTTAATTAGCTATGCGGGGTGAGGTGGGGAGGTTGGCTACTTAGAAAGAAAAAAGGCCATAGGTTTCAGAAGGTTATAGACTTAGAATGAATGATACTCCCTGGTGGGACAGGAATTTGGTAAAGAAAGAGGCTCCTAGCAGTCCCCAGGGACTGGTTATGGGGGGGGGGGGGGAAGGGAGAGGAGGTATGCTTAAAAATTCAAAGGAAAAAAAAAATTTTCCCCTTTTTTCCTACTCTAATTCTTAACCCAAATTAAGTTATGGTCACCTCCTTGGTGTCACTGCTAGGACCCCTCATTGACTGGCCTACTAAAGGCAGAAAATCCTACAGTTTCCAGGAGATATGGTCAGAGCTCAAGCTACTAGCAGCTTCTCAGTCCACCATCTTCTGGGAACCCCCCCTTTTCTTAGTTCTATAGCCCTACAGTGTCTACAGAAAACAAAATAATTTTAATAATTTGCATGATTACTTTAATAACTGAATATAGTTCAATGCCTGTTTGCTTTATATATAATATCTAAACTATTTCTTAATCTCCCAATGGCTTAGCAACAGTCATTTAAATATAATTACAGTTTAATTATCCATTTAGATAATATGTATTTCTCTGAAAAATTATGGAATGGTTAAAGATCTACTTAAAAGTTGTTTTTTTTTTAATCCCTATCCATTTAGCAGTGTAGACAGGTTGCCTTAAAGTACTTTCTTTCTGATTACATAAAATTAGATCTTTTTAAATTACTGGTACAATAATTTTCTCTACGTTTATTCTTCCTATCCATTATTTATGTAGTGTAATTGTAGCACATAATATCTTATAATTTACAATCTAAATTATATTAAAGTCATGGTTAAATCATGTGTTTAAATTCTGATCCAATAATACTGCATACTAATTCCTTGGGTTTTTCCATGGGATAGAAGCTAGACTTCAATACATGGGCAATTCATAATGGTTATGCTTCAGATCCAATCTCTGAGGAATTTCTCAATTCCTGATTTGGGTTTAGACATCACTTACAGTAGAAATAAATGTTATTTCAGACTGTCTTCTAAAGGTACTACTACCTTTCAAATATACTATTAAATACTATCATGCAAATAATACACATATACACATATACCACAAACATATTTAAGTATGTATTTTATATATGAGTAAATTGTGTATGTGCATATATAGAGAAAATATTGTCTTATTTGAGAACAATTTAAGTTGTTTAATGAACTAAGACTATCAAATTTTTAAAAATCAAAGCATTCTATTTTAATAACTAATAAAATATAGTAGAATTAATATGAATAATTTAAGGTAGGATCTCATTTTATCTTTATTAGTGATTTAATATTGATTTACAAAATTATAAGACAGCAGGGCTATAATTCACACCATTCTCACCACTCTCAGAGTTCTATGATATCATTCCCTTCCTTAGAAACTGCAGTAGTTCTCCCAAGGTCATAGATATGGCTTCATTACCTAGAAGTTAAATAATTTAACTAAGTTTAAATAACTAAGTTGAGATATCTACCTACCTATCTATCATCTATCTATCTGTCTGTCTGTCTATCTATCTATCTATCTATCTGTCTATCTATATTTTTTGCCAATTTTTTCCTATGGTCCTGCCTTCTCTTCCTTTCTAAGTCACACCTACACCTATTACTACTTTTGAAAGTATTTCCTTTTTCCTCTTCTTTCTCTAGGTCCTGATGGAATTGAGGTTCAGAGCCCACTGGTCATCTTCCTTAACATTTCTCCCCTTTTAGGAATATGGACCAAAATTCTTTATGGAGTGCAGAAGGTGGGAGTTCTGCCTTCTGTAATTGCTTCTCCACTGGACATGGGCAGGTCTATCCATACCCCCATCCTGTTTCTATCTTTCCCTATTCAGACAGGGGTCTAGAGAGCTGAGATTCTGGGACACATTGGTGAGGTCTTCTGCCCAGGGTGTTCAGGATGGAATCAAAGTTGCATCTGCAACCTGGTATCTGAAAGGAAGATATAAAGTAGGACAAGGTGTTTAATAAACAGAAATGAGAAAGTAGGAACAGAAAAGTGAGAATAGGGATTTTAGGGTGGAAAGAAGCTAGAAAGTCTATTTTGGATATGTTCCTAGGGGTCCATAACTTTAGTAAATTGTCTTTTAGTTGGCATATATTTTTTGCCATTTTATCTCTTGGGCAATTGTATACAGTGTTTCTATTAATAATTGTCAAGGGATGACAATAATACTGATGCCATCAGAAGAGATAAAGAGATATATTTTAGGGAGTTGGGCAGTAGCACAGCAATGAAGCAGGTCTGTAGGTTTCCATCTTTCTCTCCCCCTGTCTTCCCCTCCTCTTTCCACTTCTCTCTGTCCTATCTAGCAAGGACAACATCAATAACAATAACAATGATAATTACAATAACAATAAAAAAACAAGGGCAACAAAAGGAAAAATAAATAAATAAATATAAAAAAGATTTTCAAAAATATATATATTTTACTTTCTTTTGTATGGTTAGTTGACTAGAGAGGTTGATTGAGGGAAGTGAAGTAAGGAGTGAGAGAAGGTGTCTAGGCCTAGTAATAAATACTTGATTAGAAAAGTAATGGTGTCTTCTTTAGACTTTTTCTACTAGATTTCCAAGCTTATTAGATCTATATCTAACAACAAAGGATAATTATGCACTTTTACTTTGAGGTATATAGTTACGCCTAATTTATGGATATGTGTATACATGTACTCAGTGGTCTAGGCCCTACCCTAAATCTAGGATCTGTAACTTTATTAGAAAGTACACCATGTGAAATGAAATTGAATAGTCCCATGTGTCAGGAAAGATCTCACCAGACTATTGGAGTGGGAAGGTTGACGTGTCGGTTGGTGTCTCTGGAAATTATCTGAAGCAAAAACACAGTGGCAGCATAAAGTGGCATGGTGACAGTGATAGTGTTGATTTAGCTTAGGTCGGCAGAGGTAGAATAACAGAGTAAAGGATTGTGAAGAGAAACATCAAGAAATACAAGAAAAATCTCCTTCTGTACCTAGTGCTGCAAGTCTCTCACTGTTTTCTCTCTTTCTCTTTATTTTGCTCCCTAATTATACTCCATCCTTTTCAGTTTCTGTCTTTTATCCAAAATAATAAAGAAATAATAACAGTGTAGCTAATAAATATCTTTAAAACAATAGGGCAATCAACATGAAAACTGAAAGCATATTCTTATAATTATTATATTCTATATATTCTTGTAATTATTATAATTTATGCCGTCAAAAAGTAGAAATAGAACACATATCTCAGAATTGTGAATAAATAAATACAATGTGGCAAACTGATGCAACAGACTGTATTTCTTTAATAGAATGGAAATACTTATCTATGCTACAACATAAGTGAAACTAGAAGATTTTATGTTAAGTAACAGAAGACAGTTATAAAAACATAACCTGATACAATTTATGTGAATATTCAAAATAGAAAAAGGCACAAAGGAAGAATAGATTATTGTTTATCTAGAGACCTGTGTAACTGAGAGGGCAGAGTGCTGGAAGGAGGAAATAGAACAGAGAATTGTGTACTAACGTACATATGTTGGTATTTTTTTTGGGGGGGTGCGGGGAAAGGTAATGGAAATATAAATGGTTTCCCAACTTTGTGAATACAATAGAAGTCACTGGACTATACATTTAAAATGGATGCAATTCATGACTTGTGATATGTATCTCAATAAAGTTGTAATGACAAGTCTGTAAGACAAGACCACACTAGTTGTTTTTGAGATTCCAAGATGCAGGAAAGCAATTTTTCTTTTAATTTTAGTAAATTGCTTAATTACCTAATCATTATACATGAAGTACAAACTTTACCTCAGCCCCTAACAAATATTTTCAAAGACAAATCATTAACATTGTTTGTATATGAATAAATCAAATAAAGACTTCTAATTCTTTGCCAGAACTAGATAGAGACACTATGTGCTATGGAATGTCAACATAATTTAAAAGCAAAAGTAATATGTAGAGGCAGTGCAGTGGTACCCCTGGGTGAGTGCACACATTATTACATGCAGAAAACCAGGTTTAAGACCCTGGTCCCCATCTGCATCAGGGGAAATTTCACAAGCAGTAAACCAATACTGCAGGTGTCTCTCTCTCTCTCTCTCTTTCACTCTCTACCCCCTCTCCCTCTCTCAATTTCTCTGTCTTATCAAATAAAATAAGAAATAGATATTAATATATATGTAAAATGTAAAAAAAAATATCTGAAAAAATAAGTATATCAGAGTGATTCTTGACTAGGAAATGATCAATGAATCATTTCTCTTTCCTCCAGGCTCCCATTCATTTATTAGAGATGAGCCAAAATAGTTTGTCTTGGATGCTCTGCAAAAAATCTGTTTTTCATTTTTACCATAAACCCTGAATATGCAAAGATAATGAGAAATTAAGAAAAAATGAGCAATAGTTTCCTCAAGTAGATTTCCCAAGATATATTATGTTATCTTAAAATGATAATTCAGAGATAGACAGGAAACACATATGCATAGATAAAGTGATGATGTAATGAATAGTCGAATGAAGTGGATGAGTGATTCTATCAATTCAGTGTTTGATTTGCAGAACTAAATTTTACTTCTAAAGTCCACTTATGTCTGAAAATATTACAATTTAGTTAAAGAGATATATCTGTTTCTAAAAAATTACTCCTCCTTAATAGAGAAACAAAGAATTTTGAAGCAGAAAATCCCTCACATTCAGTTTAAGACATTCTAAGAGAAATAATGCATAATGAACATAGAATATAATGAACATAGAAACTCTGCTTACTCTCAACGTATTCTAAAAATAAAAAACTATAACAAAGAAAAAAAACCTATTAAAACATTCTTTTTTTAAAAAGTTCTTTATTGGGGGGGACTAATGATTTATAGTCACAGTAAAATATAGTAGTTTGTATATGCTTAGCATTTCTGTTTTCCACATAAGAATTCAACTCCCACTAGGTCCACCTCTGCCATCAAGTTTCAGAAATGAGTACACACTATTTTTTTTTTTTGCCTCCAGGGTTACTGTTGGGGCTGGGTGCCTGCAATGCAAATCCGCTGCTCCTGGAGGCTATTTTTCCCCTATTTTTGTTGCCCTTGCTGTTGCTGATTGTTACTATTGTTATTGATGCTGTTGTTGTTAGGACTGAGAGAAATGGAGAGAGATGGGGAAGACAGGGAGGGAAAGAGAAAGATAAACACCTGCAGACCTGCTTCACCGCTTGTGAAGCAAACCCCTGCAGGTGGGGCGCTCTAACCGAGATCCTTACTCCAGTCATTGCGCTTGGCGCCACGTGAGCTTAACCCGCTGCACTACAGCCCGCCGGAGAGTACACACTCTTTTTTTATTTTTTATTTTTTTATATTTATTTTATTTATTTATTCCCTTTTTGTTGCCCTTGTTGTTTTATTGTTGTAGTTATTATTGTTGTTGTCGTTGTTGGATAGGACAGAAAGAAATGGAGAGAAGAGGGGAAGACAGAGAGGAGGAGAGAAAGATAGACACCTGCAGACCTGCTTCACCACCTGTGAAGCAACTCACCTGCAGGTGGGGAGCCAGGGTTCGAGCCGGGATCCTTATGCAGGTCCTTGTGCTTTGTGCCACCTGCGCTTAACCCGCTGCGTACAGCCCTACTCCTGAGAGTATGCACACACAATTGGAGGCAATTTTCCAATGATATATTTCATTGTTATGGATAGAAAAAAAGGAACTCACAATTGTGAATTTTACTGATAATTGCAGCCTTTTGAGTAAACTATGGCCAAACATTTGATTGACAGCTACCATAAATTGTCTATTATGATCTACAGTGAAGCAAAATAAACAGAATATAAATAAGGACTATAGAATAAGATGATGTATTTTGGAACAACTATATTGAGGAATTAAAACAGACTTTATACAAAGATATAGACTAGTAAAAGAACTATCAGTCTGTGCATAACGGAATCATGTAGGTTAATAAAATTTGGTGAAGTTGTATCAAGTTCCTGAAGCTTCCTTGATGCTATATATGGTGTCCCCATGTAGTACTGTGGCTCAAATTAGTGTCTTCAGATATGGTAAAGTGTGTACTCTACCTGTAAAACTATCTCCAAGTCCCTGTGTCAATTTGACTTCGAAAAATTAAATTAAAAATACAAATTTAACTCTCTCACTAAACTTTCTAACTACTACCCTCACAGTTTTGGTTATAATAAATTATCATGTTTACATTGTTACTATTATATTATTATTAAGTAGATGGTATTGGAGTTGATTGTCTTAGATCTGAGTGCTTTATATTTTCATTTGCTTAGTATTCTAAGAAATATGAACAATCCACCCACAGATTTTCCAGAAGTGTACACTGCTTCTTGATGTGTGCATGTGGATTAATTTAATTTTTGTGGAAATATCACTTTTGCTATCTACTCCCTTCACCAGGATTCTAAACACATGTTATCTCTTCGAGTCCTCTTCTGAGATAAGATTTCCTTTTATAAAGGGAGGAAGGAAAATTTTCTTACTCTCCTTGGTTGTTTTCTGGCTGATTGAGCAGTCAAATTAGTGCAGTTTAGTGGTTGTGGGGGGAGGACAAACTTAATCCTTAATCACACACACACACACACACACACACACACACACACACACACACACGGAGAATCTGCATAGATGTAGCTTCTAAAATACATGGAGCAAAATGGACATAGATATAACATACATATATATACACTTCTTTTTAATTTTATTTATTTTTTCTCTTTTTTTTTTTTAGTTTTATTTATAAAATGGATAAGAGGTCAAGACCATAGGATAAGAGGGGTACAACACCACACAATTCCCACTAAGGGACCTCCATCCCCTCCCCTGATAGCCTTTCTGTTCTTTAACCCTCTGGGAGGATGGACCCAGGGACATTATGGGGTGCAGAAGGTAGAAGGTCTGGCTTCTGTAATTGTTTCCTGCTGAACATGGGCATTGACAGCTTGGTCCATACTCCCAGCCTGTCTCTCTGTTTCCCCTAGAGGGGCAGGGATCTGGGGATGTGGGGCTCCAGGACACACTGGTGGGGTTGTCTGCCCTGGAAAGTCAGCTTGGCATCATGGTATCATCTGGAACCTGGTGGATGAAAAAGACTAAGATAGAAAGCAGAGAAAATTGTTGACTAATCATGAAACTAAAGGCAAGAATATCGTGGATGGAGATTTGGGGTCTCCATTTTGGAAAAAGCTAGTAGATCTATTTTAGGTATATTCCAAGGGGCCTGTGGCCAAACTAGTTTTTGCCTGTGCCTGGCATCCAATATACAGGTGACTTAAGTTATTATCAGAGGGGATGGTGTCACAGTTGGAAAAAGGACCAGAAAGCTGGATCAGGGAAAAGAGTAGCTCCCAAATATGAGAAAAATTTATAAATATTATTAACTTTAAACCCCATCAATCTGATATGGGGCTCATATTCAACACAGGAGCCTATGTAACCTCTGCATCCCTGTAGGTACCATTCCATAGTCACAGCTATGAGCTCCCATTCTATAGTCACAGCTAGGAACATTCCAGGCTGCACTAATTTCAAGGCCCATCTTCCTTGAGTGGTAAGAAGAGTATGTGGTCCAACCTCCCTTTGGAGAATGGAACAGTTCCTACCATTGCTGATCCACATTGAAGGTAAGGTAGTATAGGGGTCCATAAAGGGGTCCAAGGTTGTTCCTGATGGATATGACCAGTGACAGTAGAGAGAGGGATCTATTAGAGGTCTAGGCTCATCTTATCTGTGTGGGAATGTCAGGGTTCCCTGACCAGGTGATGGGGTGGCCTAGTAGTGACTAAAGAGTCATCATTAAAGTATGCCAGCCTCTTGCCCTTATTCAGCTTCTTCTGTAGTTCCTACTTTGTCTGACAAGGTTAGTTTTAGAGTGATTGAGGGACGTGTAATAGGAGGTAGATGAGGAGGGTATCTAGGTCTAAGTAGAAACTGTTTCATTAGGTAGTTTAAGGTGTCTTTTTAGGTCTTTCTACTTGCTTGCTTCATTTATTTACTCATTGCAAATTATTGTGCACCTTTACTTTAAGGTATATATTTTCCCCTAACTTATGGATACATGTTCATATGCCCTATCTTGTGGGCCCTGGTCTATATCTCAGTTTTGTTAAGAGGTGTGCCACCCGCAATGGAATTAAGGAGTCCTATGAGCTAGGAAAGGACTCACCAGAGCAATGAAGCTGAAGGGTTGACATTCCACACCTGACATCTCTGGACACAGTCCAAAGTGGTGAAGAGGGAGGGTATCTAGGTCTAAGTAGAAACTATTTCATTATGTACTTTATGGTATCTTTTTATGTCAATAAACATAGAAAGCAAGTAGAAAGACCTATTTATTTATTTATTTTATATTGGATAGAGATAGAAATTGAGAGGAAAGATATACACATATATATGGAATAGGATAAGGCACTGAGGATTCCAGGAGAGGTCTGGACAACTCACCTGATGAGAAGAGGGTGATTCATATGACAAAAGACTGTCTGCTTTATAATTATATGTTTGCCCTGCTGTATAGATGCTTAGATGGGAAGGATATTCATTATAAAATACCAAGTATAAGTAATAATACTCATTTTCAACTATCTAGACAGACAAGAAGTGGTAACTTTTAGTAAATCTGCAGGGCCATGATCAACAGTATCTTAAAATAATTCACAAACGTTGGAAAGGTTTGTTTTGTATTCTGAACATCTTGGGAAGGCATAACTGAGTATTTTAGGGAGGTATGTCCTTCACTTTTTTAAACATGTATTTGTTATTGACAGAGAGAGAAAGAAGCAGTATTCTGCTCGGCTCTGTTCTGCAGTCATAGTGGGGGAGAGGATTGAACCTAAATCTTCTGGATTTCACACTTGAAAATCTGATACATTGCCTCTAGTATACCTTCCTGGTGCTATCCTTCATTTTCTTTTCTTTTTCTGTTTTAATATTTTTTAATATTTGTTTTCCCTTTTTATTGCCCTTGTTTTTTATTGTTATTGTAGTTATTATTGTTGTTGTTGATGTCATCGTTGTTAGGACAGAGAGAAATGGAGAGAGAAGGGGAACACGGAGAGGGGGAGAGAAAGATCGACACCTTCAGACCTGCTTCATCACTTGTGAAGCAACACCGCTATAGACGGGAAGTCAGGGGATTGAACCGGGAACCTTAAGCCAGTCCTTGCATTTTGTGCCACGTGCGCTTAACCCACTGTGCTATTGCCCAACTCCCTATCCTTCATTTGCTTAGGCCAATATCTTCCACTTGAATGGATGTTCCATCAAGGTAAAGATTTTTTCTTGTTCACTAGTGTTTCAGAAATAAACAGACCAGTATTTGACACTTGGTAGCCCATCGCTGAATATCTGTTCAATGCACTCTGGGCTTCCTACTCACAGAATTTTCTTTGATATAGCTTACTCTGTTTGTCATTGCTTTAGTTTTCCAATAAGTAGGGTTTAGTTTCCATTCCTCAACCTAAACTGCAAAGCTGTAGTAACTCATCTGTCAGTATGTCATCCTCCCCCCAATTGCATTTAAATGTTTGCTCCAGCTTCACTGCAAATCATTGTACGTTTTTTTCACCTACTCTTTGCCTTTTGCAATAATATTGCCCCTGTCTTAAATGTAACAACTTTCTCTGGTTCTTTAATATGTATATAACATTAAATCATGTTCTTCAAGAGTTTTTTTCCAGGCCTTTAGTTGGAGTAAACACTTCTTTTTAATTTTATTTATTTATTTATTTAATATTGGATAGAGATAGAGAGAAATTGAGAAGATGGGGATATAGAGAAGGGGAGACAAAGGCTTGCTTCAACACTCGTGAAGCTTCCCCCTTGCAGGTGGAAACCAGGGGCTTGAACCTGAGTCCTTGTGCATTGTGATGTGAGCACTCAACCAGGTGCACCACCAGCTGGTCCCTGGAGTAAATGTTTTGTCTTCAACTCATGCCTTTTAATTTTTCCATTCAAAGTCTGAAACAGAAATTTGGTTTTCCTTTGTGTCCCACAATTTTAAGAAGGTTCTCTAAGAATCATTACTGTCTCAGAATTTACGTTCTAGCAAGGTTCTAATGTGATTTATATGACCATTGGTCATTGAGAAAAATACTTTAGAAAATCATTTTAGATCACTTAACTGCTCTGTAGCCTCACCTCTAAAGTAGACTATGTCTTGAGCAAAAAGCCATGCAGAACTAAATATCTCTAAATATTATCTTATTAGGCAGCAAAATAACTCACTTGTATAATGTGTTGCTCTGTTATGTGCTCAGCCTGGGTTTGGTCCCACCACACTGAAGAAAGTTTTGGTGCTGTAGTCTCTTTCTCTATACCTCTCTGTCTCTATCTCTATTTTAAAGAAGAAGAATAAATACATATTTTTCAAAGGGAAAGAGGAAGGGTAAACAAAAATAAAGGACGGAGGAAGTGATAAAGGAAAGAAGATAGAGATTAAGTAAAGGGAAAAAGAAAAAGAGAATGTGTGTGGGTGTGTGTGTGTGTGTGTGTGTGTGTGTGTGTGTGTGTGTATGAGAGAGAGAGAGAGAGAAAGGAAGGAAGATATCTATCCAAATTTTATGCTCAGAAGCAATGTAGAGTCTAAAATTTACCTGTAGGCTATGGAGTGTTTGGAGTCATGAGTTCCAATTCAAGGAATACCACAGATTACTGACAACTCATCAGTCAGGAAGAGACAGGAAAAAATTCCCTATTAAGTCTAGAGAACATCTTGATTTTAAATAACTAACCTCCAAAACTATTAAACAATAAATATCCATTGTTTCAAATCATGAATCTGGTATGTTATTAGGACAGCCCTAAAAAACTAATACACATTCTAAGGCCAATTCGCCATCTAAACGTAGTAGCTCTTTGAAATGATAAGCAGTATCATTGTTTTGATTATGTTTCTGTGGAACTATTCCAATTCCAGGACTTTGGCATAAACTTTGGAATCTGTTAATGATTCATTAAAGACTATGTCAAAGAAAACGTCTGGTACTTTGATACATTTTATACATGACTAGCAGAGTCAAGGAATATTACTTAGAAATTCCACATTTTATTTTAGAATAGTCTTTTCCATGGAAGTGTTTAACTGATAATATTTTCTTAGAACTAACTTTTGTGTGCCCAAATTTTAGATTCTTGAAATATAAAAATTGAAACAGCCAACCAAAAATAATAATAAATGGAACTACAAAACCATCTTCTTTGGCCTGCTATTAAGTATAGAAATATCTTATTCTGTCAGTGTGATTTCATAGCAGGATGAAAAATGTCAAAAGTGAGGATGACAAATCAGTCTAGTGAGGAAAAATGACTCTTGGACAAGAGATGTCATTTGTCATGATTGCCATTTGACTGCACTTTCCCCTCTCCTCGCTTTCATATGAATGCAATTTTGCCATTAGTTTTAAATTATCTAAACTGCAGAATGGTTTGATCACAAAACTGTATTTATTTTCAAAGATTTTTGTAAAATAATGAATTTTACAACTAAACTTTTTATATTTGTATATTCCCATGCATTGTAACAGAATTTAAAATGTTTAATTTATCAAATATTGCTCTAGAAAAACCAAGTGGTCATGTTTTCCTAGATACAGATAACACCACAATTTTTAAAATTCTTTTTCAAAACTGACACAGCTGAGCACAGCTCTCTGAGCCACTGCATAATACGGGTGGTAATTAAGCCACAGCTTCAAGGTTGCATGGGCACAAGACAATTCAGCCTAATGAAGTATCGATCGGCTGCAGTCGAGGTAAAACAAGTTGACATTCATTTAGAGGTAGCACTGTGAATATACCACAATGCCACCAAAGAAATAAAGGGAACAAACAATGAAGCTGAATTTTAATCTTGCAAACACAATTAAGAATCTTATTTATAGTGCACTGCTATCACTTAAACTAAAGCTAATTGCATACTTACTGCCCTGACATAAGATACCTAAATCAGCAGAAATTATATGTCCTTAGCATAATGGCATAAAAGTAAGAGGAAAAAAGTGCAGGAAGTTTAATGCTTCAATTAGAGACAATGCTAGTACCCTAGAAAACTATAATGATGATAGTGCTTAAAGTCAAATATACCACACAGATCTTTTGTACAAGTAAGCTTATCTTGAAGTTTTAGAAAGACCAACTCAGAGTAGAACTCAATATAGATCAAGCAAATTTTTATTAAAAATGTATTTGTCTCTTCTTAATATTTACTGTTTTACATGCTATAGTATAAGAATAATATTCAATCAAATATAATTTACCAAACATTTAATGAAAATGAAAATTTCTTCTCTACCCAGAAAAAAATTAGAAGGCACTGCATTGATAAACACATAGAAAAAGACAAGAAATTCTCAACCCTTTATTTTCCTTTCAAGTAAACACTAAAATTAAAATTAATTAGCAAACAGGCCTATACTATAGTGAATTTTTATGCTGTTACTCATATCTCATGAAATCACAAAAATTGTTCTATTCATTATTTCTCACCAAACCAAGATGTTTTATGATACGAATTTAACATTACTTTAAGAATATGATTCTACTATAGCAATGAAATATTTTATAACAGTTCAGTAATTTATCATTTTATGTAGAAATTTAAGAATTTAACTAACAATTTAAAATACTGTACTAAGTACATCTCTAACAGTGAAAAGTCCTACGGAATGGCAGAAAATTATAATTACTATATACATATGTGTTGTATTTTAAATTTTATCAGGGTATATTTTTGTTTTGATATCTTCTTTAAAGTTCAATGTTTATTTAAATTTAAAAGAAATCAGAAGCTGAAATGTGTTGCTAATATGCTCAATGGCACTAATCCTATGACTGCTTTTAATATAATAAGTGAATTATTTTCTGAGAATTTTATTTTCTGAGAACTAGAGTCGTTGATTTGAAATGCTATTGTAGAATAGTGACTTTACTAAAGAATCTAACTTTATATATTATGAAGACATGTTCATCACAATCCTACTTAGAGAAGTCAGTCAGAGCTTTAACGTAAGACTGATCATATAAAATATATTTATGTCAGCCAATTAATTCAAAGAGAATGCCATTATACACTTTTCTTGAGTCATGCTTTTCCATAAACATTGCTCCCAATTTGAAGAGAATGCTAATGTGTCTAATTACATCTGCAAAATTCTGGCAGATGGACATTTCCTTTAAAACACTGATAACCAGCTGTTAAAATTCACAGAAATTGCCCTACTTGTAGGCAAAAAGAGAATTATCTGTGCTGATTATTCATTTTAATTCAATAATAAAGTGTTTAGGGCTTTGATTACATGATTAACATTTTAAGTTCATCACATCTGATTTAATATTTTAAACTCTCCAGTTGCTTCTAGTTTACTGTGTTTTAGCTGATAGTTATAGCTAATAAATTTGTGTCAATATTTGAACATCATGTAAAAACAATGCTGTGATTTCTATGCCAGCTAAAAAAGCAGAACAAAAATAACTTTTAATTTTGCAGATAAATTGTTTTCTACTAACTTCTGTCGTAATAACTTACTGATAAGAGAGTAAAAGTTAAATATCTCACTAGCTTGTATATTTCTACAACAATGAGAAAACAAATTACAGCAGTTGTCTAGGAAAATAGATGAAGGGTTGTTTAATTTTTAATCTTTGTTTTTATTGCTCGCACTTCACTGAATCTGTTTATTTTCACTCATTAGTTACTCAATGGATAACTATCAATTTGAATTTTCTATTTTAATACCCTAGTCAATCTTTTGACTGTTATTCTAAACCCATCACAACATAAGGTAAAATAAATAAGAAAATGTAGAGAAGTGGTTATATTTAGGGTGAATGACAAAATGTTGTGTGGTCACATTCAGTGTTTTGATGGCTATAGTGCTTTATCTAATTTTACTTCTTATGGGGAAAAAAATCTTGACAGACCCTAACCATATTAAAAATATAGTGCACAGTTCTTGAGGTTAACCTCTTTAGATGCTTGAGATAAAATTAAAATATAAGGGGTTCGGGCAGGTAGCACAGCGGGTTAAGCACACGTGGCAGAAGCACAAAGACCAGCATAAGGATCCTGGTTCGAGCCCTGGCTCCCCACCTGCAGAGGAGTCACTCTACCCCTCTACACCTCTCCCTCCTATTCCTTCTCTCTCCTCCTTCCCTTCTCTATCCTCTCTCCCCTTTCCTCTCTCCCCCCTCCTCCCTCCCACCCCACCTCACCCTTTCCCCCTTCTCTTCTCTTCTCTCCTCTCCTATCTCCTCTCTCTCTCTCTCTCTCTCTCTCTCTCCAATACATAATAAACAAAATTAAAAGAAATACATGTTGCAAAATTTTTATAATCAGAATAGTTTAGGAAATCCTAGACTTTTCAGTAACTAAAAGCTTTTGGAATAGTGAATTTCACTTATTTCTGAAGGAATATGAAGATACTTGGTTTTAGCGTTAGACATATTACATGTTAAAAGAAAAGGTATAAAAGGGAATCCAATGACAATATCTAGTGTCAATTTTGTCTTCTTGTCTCAGTCCACAGTCCCACTATTTTCTTTTTTGTGTTTGTCCAGTCATTTTCAATGTATATGGGCACATCAATCAATTCCTCCAAAAGTAAGAATAAACAAATTTCCTGCTTTATATTGCTTTTTGTTTCACGTAGCAATACCATATTTCATCCACTGTAAGACAGCATCTACTCAAAGATGCACCACTGATACTAAGAAAAAAATTGCTACCAACTAAATACAACACAATTTTTGACATTTAGCATTTCTATCTTAGGATACATATGTTCTTTGGAATTTAACTGGGCAATTTTTTGGGGGGGTTGGTTTGGTTTTTTTTTTTTTTGCTAATTTTTACTTATAATATGGAAACACTGAAAAGACCATAGGACAAGAGCAGTATAATTCCCACTCCCAGAACTCCATATCCCATCACCTCCTCCTGATAGTTTTCCTATTCTTTAACCCACTGGGATTATGGACCCAGAGACATTATGAGCTGCAGAAGGTGGAAGGTCTGGCTTCTGTAATTGCCTACTCACTGAACATGGGCATTGGCAGGTTGATCCATACTCCTAGCCTGTCTTTATCTTTCCCTAGTGGGGCAGGACTCTGGGGAATCTGGGTTCCAGAACACATTGGTAGTGTAGTCTGCCCAGGGAAGTCCAGTTGGCATCATGGCAGCATCTGGAACCTGGTGTCTGAAAGAAGAGTTAACGTATAAAGCCAAAAAGTTTACTAATCATGAACCTAAAGGCTGGAATATTGCAGATGAAGAATTGGGGTCTCCATTTTGGAAAAAGCTAGTAAGTCTATTTTAGGTATATTTCAAAGGGTTCATGACATTACTAGTTTTTGCCTGAGCCTGACCTCTGATATGCAGGTGGACCCAAGTTGTTGTCTGGGGAGATGATATCATGGCTGGAAAAGGTCTAGAAAGCTGGATCAGGGAAGAGAGTAGCTCCCAAATATGGTAAAGGTATATAAATAGATTAAGCCTCTCTTAAAAGGTACATGTAATATAAAACCAGTAGCATGCACTATTTTTGTGCTCTCCCCCAAATGTCTCCAAATTGATGAGTGTAATTCTTAATCCTCAAGGTGATGAGAGAAGAGATGGACCATTTGGGATATGATAATGGCAGAGGTCTCTTGATCATAATTAGTACTTCTATAGAAGAGATCTCTGATAACTTTTCAGCAAGTGACATGATATGGAGGTAGTCACTTATGAACTGCTAAAAAGGCCTTCACCAAATACAAGACCTCACCTGTGCTGCCACTCTGTTTTCCAACTCCCATGGCGTTTTATTGTCTGGGTAATAAGATAACATTATTAATATGCCCTTGAAAAACACAGTATTGAGGTGGTGACACACCTGCTGGGTGACACACCTGCTTGGTGACACATGGTGACACACATATCACCATGCTCAAGGATGTGATCTAGAGGGCCCGCTTTCCACATATAGTGGAGGAGAGCTTCATGAACCGTGAAGCAATTGCTGGAGATGTCTCTTTGTTTCTCTCCCTGTCTCCCCTCACTGCTCAATTTCTCTCTGACCTATCAAATAAACAAGTAAATTAATAAATAAAACCATATTTTATAAATACAGTTTTTAGACTATTTCAATTTTAGACATGCTAAATACTCAAAAGTACATCTAACATTGCTTAGAAGTGGCATAAGTTTTGCCCATTTTGGTGCACACATTTTAATTGTATTTTATTGTTTGCTAGTGGATTAATAGTCTACCTGAATAAGTACCTGGTTTATATATTCAGATATTTATTGCTATATATTTAATTGCTCCCAATCCTTTTGCTACACTTTCTTCTGTTTGTTCTTTTTCTAATGGTTTATTTGTCTTGAACATGATAAAGAAGATCATCAGTGTTTATACAACTTTGTGTACTTGTGAATATATGTTAACTAAATATATAGAAAATTCTACAGTTTAAAATAATCCAAAGAAATATATATATATATATACCTTTTGAGATAATGTTTCAAGTAGATTCTCTCTGTCTAGAATCAGTCTTCTGTACATTAGCGTGCCTTACTTGTTAAGGTCACACTAACATTATGCATTTTACCTTTCTAAATGTAAAGAGTCAGAAATGCATTTGATATAAGTAATAAATAGTATCATTTAGCTCTATTCAATCTTGCAACTTTGAGTTAAACTTATTTGCTTTCTCTTTTATAAAGGGATTATGTGCTGAGCAGTCTTTCAACTATGTACTACCTTAAAAATAATAGGTACTTTGTTTTTTCAATGCTTCAAGTTCTTTTTTAAAATTATTTTGTTTACTTTTAATGAAGCAAAAAGAGATGACAGAGGTGTGGTGCTGGAGGTTGAACCTATGGTCTCAGAGCCTCAAGCATGAAAAGTCTTTTTCAGAGCCATTATGCTGTCTCCACAGGCCCAAGGTTTTATGCTTTGTTTTTCTGTTAAGTGGAAGTTAATCTTTTATTTTAATGTAGATATATATGAAAGAAAAAATTTTTCCAACTTTATGAAACATAATTAAGGCAGCTTACTGAGAGGATATATACTTAAAATCAACTATAGTATTATAGTCCATTAATGTTTACACAAACTTCAAAACTAGTTAATTGACCCTTTTTGTTGCTCAAATGAGGAAACTGAGACCCAGAAAGTTAAATGCCTATTTTATGGTAACAAATTGGACTTAAACCTGTGTCATGGGTTCAGAGTTCATTCTACTAGAAAAATAATGTTTTCACACCCTCAGGTCAAAAAGACATTTGGATGTCCTCAAAATATAAAAAACCTTCAAAAAGATGTTTTCTGATGTTGTTGCGGGGGGTGGGGGGACTCTTGGTCTGTGGTGTTGGACTAGTTACTGTGCCTACATTCCAATTATCAAGCGAACACAATACTTCTGGAAGTTAACAGTGGCAAAAATTAGCTATAGTATCACCCGGAACAGGGATGGAAAAGTTACTTAGTTATAATTGAGATCTTATTATTCCAGGCAATAATATGTTCTTGGTTCAAAATTCAAAAGTGTTTCTAGCTTGTGTAATGTACACATACATTTACTTATTTACAAAAGTTTATGTATAGATATAAAATTCATTTTAATATTAGGAGTCATTAGCAACCTCTCCTCTGATATCTATATGACATGCATGTAATGTATTGAAATGAATGGCTGATGAGGCATGATGAGGTGGAATAAATGCTTATTTCAAGAAAGTGTGCCTCAGCAGCTATTTATTTCGATATTGTTTATGTCATCGACATTTTGACTGATAGTCTTTCGGAAAGATTCTTCCTACCTAAATATCTACTGCACCAATCTAATTTTAGGTAAACTATCAATCTTCTCTGATATAGGGATAGCTTCAGAAAGTGTGTGTGTGTGTGTGTGTGTGTGTTTTCGCAACTTGATGATTTAGAGTCAAATATGAAAATTGTTTCATTCTGTAACTTGGAAACAAATCAAATTAAATTCTGTCACACCGTAAGTTTGCTAGACAGTGAAAAGTAAATAAATATATCTTAATTATACCAAATATATACTTCTGAGCCATAAAAAAAACAGTAGCAAGGGAGTCGGGCAGTAGCGCAGCAGGTTAAGCGCATATGGCGCAAAGCGCAAGGGCCCTAAGGATCCCAGTTGGAACCTCCCCCCCTGCAGGGGTGTTGCTTCACAGGTGGTGAAGCGGGTCTGCAGGTGTCTGTCTCTCCAATCTCTGTCTTCCTTTCCTCTGTCCATTTCTCTCTGCCCTATCCAACAATGACGACAACAAGAATAACTACAACAGTAAAGCAACAAGGGCAACAAAAGGGAATAAATAAATTTAAAAAAAAAACAGTAGCAAATGCTGCTTTTTAAACTTAAGTCAAATATAATCATTGTCTTATACCATCACTTTCCTAAGTAAATCGTTCCTTCTTTGAGCTATAAAACTAATATACATGAAAACTGAACATGTGATCTAATATAGTGCAGTACTAATTTAGAGTATAGTTTGTATTTGCTATTTAAATGTAAGAGCTATCTCTTAATAAGGTGATTTGAAAGAACTGAAGTGGCACTGAGTATAACAAATAAGTAACCTCCACTTGCCAATAGATAGAACCTTTCAACTTCTATTTTTTTATTTTTTATTTATTTATTTTTATTTATTTATTTATTTATTTATTTAAGAAAGTATTAATTAACAAAACCATAGGGTAGGAGGGGTACAATTCCACACAATTCCCACCACCCATTCTCCATATCCCACCCCCTCCCCTGATAGCTTTCCCATTCTCTATCCCTCTGGGAGCATGGACCCAGGGTCATTGTGGATTGCAGAAGGTAGAAGGTCTGGCTTCTGTAATTACTTCCCCGTTGAACATGGGCGTTGACTGGTCGGTCCATACCCCCAGTCTGCCTCTCTCTTTCCCTAGTAAGGTGTGTCTCTGGGGAAGCTGAGCTCCAGGACACATTGGTAGGGTCTTCAATCCAGGGAAGCTTAGCCAGCATCCTGATGACATCTGGAACCTGGTGACTGAAAAGAGAGTTAACATACGAAGCCAAACAAGTTGTTGAGCAATCATGGACCCAAAGCTTGGAATAGTGGAGAGAAAGTGTTAGGGGGATACTCACTGCAAACTCTAGTGTACTTCTGCTTTCAGGTATATATTTTGCAGTAGTTTACAGATACGTGTGAACATATGCTCTCTCTCACAGAAACTGGTGTATATCTAGGTTTTGGGACTTTGTTAGAAAGTGAACCACCTGAGATGGAATTAGAGTATACTATGAAAGCAAAGGTCTCACCTGAGTAATGAAGCTGAAGGGTTGTCATTCCACACGTGAAGTCTCTGGACACAGTCTGAAGTGAAGCATGTTGAGGTGGCAATCGTTGTGTTGGTTAGGTTGTGATCGGCAGATGCATCTGCCGATCAACTTCTATTTAATGAACTACCCTGCCTTGATTAACAACACTACAATTACTTATAGTAACCAAAAATTATAAAAAGAATATGTGAATTACCTTGCTTATTCCATATATCACCTTTTATTATTCTCTAGTTCACATGAAAGACTTAAGATAAAATATTATATGTTTTTTGTCAGAATTTTTTTTTCTTCTTTTCTTTATTTTAACCAGAGCATTGATCAGCTCTGGTTTATGGTGGGGTTGGGGACTGAACCTGGAATTTCAGAGCCTCAGGTGTGAGAGTCTCTTTGCACTACCAGTATACCATCTACTCTCACCCAAGATAATTTTTTCATATTCGCATATATTTTACTTGTTTTGTAATCACTTGTCTATACAATTTGATGGTGCAAAGAGATTAATGAGTCTGTCAGAAAATTGTTTTCAAAAACTCTATGTCAAATATTATACCAAGTGCTAAAAATACAGATATTTACAGCACAAACTCTTTCTTTTAAGGAAATGGAGCAAAGATGCAAAAATTACAAAGAGAAAGTAGATAATATTTCTGACTATATATACATATATATGTAAATTTTATGCTACCTAATTCTACATTCTTTCATATAAAAGAAAATCTATTTTGTTTATAATAGGAAACCAAGGAAAGAATGTATTTCAATTTGTAGAAAATATACATTACAAAATACCACAGAATAGTTATAATAATAAGTTAAAAATAAATTGTCCATCTGAATCTAGTTAGTTATCTTGATAAAAGAATCTTTTGTGGTTTGCTAGTAAACAAAATTTGTTTGACAGTATCCAAAGACGCTGTTGAAAGAGATCAATCATGTAGTAGAGAAGGCCAGGAAAAAAGTTCACCTGAATTGAGTATCTGCTTAGCCAAGCACACAATCCAGCTTCAAACCTGGCCAGCTCACATTACAGCAAGGTTCAGTAATGTGGTGTTCATACACTCCATCTCTCTGTCTCTGTCTGCTTCTCTCTAACTGAAGATGCCAGCCTTGAGCAATGAAGTGTCACACTGATCAAGAACGGGGGGGGGGGGGGGGCAGGCAGTGGCATACCCGGCTAAGCACATACTACAGTGCACAAGGATCCATGTACAAGTCCCTTGTCCCCACTTGCAGAGGGAATTAGAGCTGCAGGTGTCTCTCTGTCTCTTTCCCTCTCTATCCCTCTTTAAAAAAGGAAATGAAGCTTTCAAAGAAATAAAGGATTTTTCAAATTGTCTCTTCTTGTTCATCTCACTAATAAATCGGCAAAATGCTATTTTGTGTGTAGGTTTCAAAGACTTCTAAAAAATAAAGATGATGTATACTTAGACAAAATGGTTTTTATCACTCGTTTCACTTAGTAAGCTTTTTTTTTTCTTAATGCACAGGCAATTATTAGACTACCTGGAAAACTTTATTGATTGTTTTCCTCTGTCATTTCACACTGTTGCAAGCACAAGATAGAATTTTGTTTGAGGAAAAACTGCTCCTCTATTCTAACAGTATATTGTCTAGTGAGTCTCCCAGGTCAAAGAACATCAACACATTGAATTCCCCTGACTACAGCAATTAGTTCCTGCTGAATCTTATTGTGATTAATTTTAGAATATATTCTGGGAACTTTTAAGCAAAAACTATTGCTCTCTTACACAATCCTAGGAGTTCCAGACATTTCTCCTGAGACCATTAGTGAATGAGTCTTTCTGAGAATAAAGTGTCTGTAGAGAAAAATATCCCAGTAGTTAGAAGGAATCTGTTCTGTCTTAACTGACTCATACCTCTATCATTTAGCTGTATTCATTAATCATTCCAATATGTCCAAAAGTTAATCCTGTCTAACCTTCTTCCTTTTCATACTGTCTAACCTTCTTCTCCCCTTATACATTGATTTATCTTTTATGAATCATTTATTATACAAGGTGTTGGTGGGAGGAGTTATAGGCCAAAGAAATAGCTCACAGTGTTGGATTCCTGTCTTACCATGTATGCCAGCTAGGTTCAACTGTGGCACTCCACATGCAGAGTACTCTAATGACACAAGAGATATCTCTAAGCTTGTGGCATCTCTCCCTCTCTGTCTCTCCTCATCTCTCTTGCTATCTGAATGAAAAATGTTGACCTAGAGTGGTGGTATCACACATGTGAGAGTCATTAGAGATGTTATAAAAAAGAATTTATGATAAAATAAATAAATATATAATATATAATGTTTCTCTTTGTCTTATGCCCAGTGGAAGAAGGCTATTAAGTTATTGCCATTTATATGAAGGCTTCACATCATAGTTTTATAGTAAATGAAATTTACTGAACAGCAGAGAAATTTAGCAACAGAAATTAGCCAAAACTCAGAATACATTATGAAAGCATAACTGTTTAAAAAAAGAAAAAAAGAAGGACAATAGTGGTTTACTCAGCAATAAGGGGAAAAAATAGGGCAATGGGGGGGTGAATATTACCTAAAAATTAAAACTATTGTCTCAGTTGTTACATTAATATTCAGTTACCCACCTTTTCACAAGATGGGTAGATAAACATAAATCCACCTTATTCTTTTGATTTTTAAGTAGATCTTTTCAACTATGTACAAGGTATTCTTAAGAAATAAAAATGTATATGAAGTTATGACTTCTTAGTATTAAAGTTATATATTATTCTGACTACAAAAAGTTATAAACTTTTTCTATTTTTATTTTCACAAAGATATAAATTATTTTAAGAAAAACTGATTTATTTTCTGTTGAATTCCTCAGTACATTAATAATTCAGAATATTTTGTTGGGGACTTCCAGATGCAGGACAATGGAGCTGTAGCAGCATCTGTGTTTCTCTCCTCTCCTCCCCCAGGTCAACTAGGAATACAAAAGGAGACCACCTGGGACCTCAACAAGGCAGGACTAGAACAAACTCAGGAACCCACCAAACCACCAGTGAGTGCAAACACTTTTGCCTCATGGACAGGGAGGAGCCTAAGGAGAGATTAGAAGCAGTTTACCAGTTGAGGCACCACCTCTAGTGTGTTTTACCAACAAAAAACTGCTGAAGGGAGGAGAGGAGTCCCCTAAGACTCACCAAATGCAACTGTGAGTCTCCATTGCTACTGCCCTCAGAGGCTGGAGCAGCAAGGGTGAGGCCCTGTGCTGACATCTGGGAATAGAGAACGGACCAGGAAACACAGGAGAAGAGCTACACCTCGGGGGCCTAGCAGAGGGGCTGTATAGTGGGAGCCTTTCCACACTGTTCTCCTGTTGAGAACATGGTGAATAACTGCCTCAGAACCTACAGATTATAAACAGGACTTGTTTAGAAACTCACAGGCCCCAGCACTGCTGCCCTGCTTAGCAGAGAAGCTGAATTGAGCCCAGAGCTTTGGATCCTTGGGATGTGTGAATATCTTTGCATAACCATTGTGTTCTCTTTTCCCCAAACCTGCTTTTTTTGTTTCTTTGTTTGTTTTGCTTTTTAAAAAATATTTGTCTGTTTATTTATTCACTTTTTTTGTCCTTGTTTTTTTGTTGTTGTAGTTATTATTGCTATTGATGTTGTCATTGTTGGATAGGACAGAGAGAAATGGAGAGAGGAGGGGAAGACAGAGAAGAGAAGAGAAAGATAGACACCTGCAGACCTGCTTCACCACCTGTGAAGCAACTCCCCTGCAGGTGGGGAGCCAGGGGTTCAAACCCGGATCCTTATGCCTGTCTTTGTGCTTTGCACTATGTGTGCTTAGCCCACTGTGCTACTGCCTGACTCCCCACACCCTGATTTATCTCTTGGACAGGAGTAGGTGATTAAGCTAAGAAGCCTACTTACAGTTTAAAAGTCATCAGGCTCCCATAACCTACAGGGAAGAAAAAGAACAAAAAAAGCTATTAAAAGCCTCTGTGCTCCAACTCAGGGATTGAAATACCATTGAAGCAACTGTTAATTTCCACAACTGTGAACCCTTTAAGTACCTTACTTAGACACAAGTCAATCCAGGCAAGAATGATCAGTAATCTGAAAAGTACTGAGAGAGGGACCTCATAACATACTATATAGAATGGTTAAACCAACAAGAAGAAATACTGAAAAAATTAACCAAGACAAGAGTCCAGCTAAAATCCCCACAAAGGCTGGTTGAACCACAAAATAGTGAGGTCAATATCCAAACACCAGTTAAGGAAATAGTCACAGGAGTGAGAAAAGAGTTTGAAATAATTGTCATCAGAATTTCAGGAACAACAAATGAGACTCTGGAAGAAAATAATTATCTCAAGGTTATTAGAGAGCTGAGAGCTGAAATAGTTGAACTAAGAAGACAACTAGTTGAACAAGCTAAAACAGTATCAGAACAGGATAATAAAATAGATGAACTCCAGAAAACATTAGAGACGAGAGAGAATAGAATCAATGAGGCTGAAGACAGAATTCGCAAGATTGAGGACAAATTAGAGACAACTAAAAAAGAAGTAATAGATCTCAAAAAAAAGGTTAAGAGATACTGAAAACAACAACAGAGACATATGGAATGACTTGAAAAGAAAT
Organism: Erinaceus europaeus; assembly: GCF_950295315.1. Classification (NCBI taxonomy): domain Eukaryota; kingdom Metazoa; phylum Chordata; class Mammalia; order Eulipotyphla; family Erinaceidae; genus Erinaceus; species Erinaceus europaeus. Next base: position 178,209,617 of record NC_080162.1, read on the forward strand.
AATATATGTATTATTGGCTTACCAGAGGAAGAAAGAGAAGGAAGGGAAGAAAGTATTCTGCAGGACATAATAGCTGAGAACCTTTCTAGTCTAGACAACATAAAAAACATACATGTTCAAGAAACCCAGAGGGTCCCAAACAGAACTAACCCAGAATTAAAGACACCAAGACACATCATATTTAGGAGGGAAATGAATAAGGATAAAGAAGGGATCCTGAAGGCTGCAAGAGAAAAACAAAGAGTCACCTACAGAGGAAAACCCATAAGATTAACAGCAGACTTCACACAAACACTACAGGCCAGAAGAGAATGGTAAATATCTATCGAGTGCTCAAAGAAAAAGGCTTTCAACCAAGGCTACAGTAACCTGCTAGACTGTCATTCAGACTAGATGGAGGCATAAAAACCTTCTCAGACAAGCAACAGTTGAAGGAATCAACTATCATCAAGCCTGCCCTGAAAGAAGTTCTGAAAGGTCACCTATAAACAGTCAGACCACCATAAATAGGCCATATATCAGAAGACTCTAAAAATCTTACAAGAATGGTGTTAAAATATCTTCAATATTTGATATCAATAAATGTCAATGGCCTTAATTCAACTATTAAAAGACACAGAGTAGGAAGATGGATCAGAAAACACAACCCAACAATATGCTGTCTATCGGAAACCTACCTAACTCAACAAGACAAACACAGACTCAAAGTGAAAAGATGGAAAACTATCATAAAAGCCAATGGCCCCCAAAAAGGGCAGGGACAGCTATTCTCATATCTGACACGATAGACTTTAAAATCAATAAAATTTAAAAAGATAAGGATGGACACTACTTAATGTTCAGAGGATCAGTCAATCAAGAGAATTTAACAATTATTAACATCTATGCACCCAATGAGAAGCCATCTAAATACATCAAACATCTACTGAAAGAGCTACAGCAATATATTAACAGCAACATAGTCATAGTAAGGGACTTCAACACCCCATTCTCTCATCTTGATAGATTATCCAGGAAGAAAATCAATAAAGAAATGAGGGAGCTAAATGAGGAGATAGATAAACTAGAAGTATTGGACATTTTCAGAATAATTCACCCCAAGAAAATGGAATACACATTCTTCTCAAGTCCACATGGGCCATTCTCAAGGCTAGAACATATGTTAGGCCACAAAGAGAGCATCAGCAAATTTAAGAGCACTGAAATCATCCCAAGCACCTTCTCAGACCACAGTGGAATTAAACTAACACTTAACAATCAAAAGATTAGTAATAGTCCCCAAATGTGGAAGCTCAACAGTACACTACTTAACAACTACTGGGTCAGAGAGGAAATAAGGAAGAAATCAAAATGTTTCGGGAGTCGGGCTGTAGCGCAGCAGGTTAAGCGCAGGTAGTGCAAAGCACAAGGACCGGCATAAGGATCCTGGTTTGAACCCCGGCTCCCCACCTGCAGGGGAGTTGCTTCACAGGCGGTGAAGCAGGTCTGCAGGTGTCTATCTTTCTCTCCTCCTCTCTGTCTTCCCCTCCTCTCTCCATTTCTCTCTGTCCTATCCAACAACGACAACAACAATAATAACTACAACAATAAAAAAACAACAAGGGCAAAAAAAGGGGATAAATAAATTAAATAAATATTTTTAAAAAAATTTTTAAAAAATGTTTCAAGAGTTCAATGAAAATGAAGACACAAGCTATCAAAATATTTGGGACACAGCTAAGGCAGTACTGAGAGGGAAGTTCATAGACATAACAAGCACACATTAGGAAAGAAGAAAAAGTACAAATAAAGAACCTGATTGCACATTTTAAAGACCTAGAAGAACAAGAAAGGAACCCTAAATCAACCAGAAGGACAGAAATAACTAAAGTTAGGGCAGAAACAAATAACAGTGAAAATAAGAAAACCATACAAAAGATCAATGATATTAATGTTGGTTCTTTGAAAGAGTGAACAAAATTGGCAAAACTTTCACCAGACTAACAAAACAAAAAAGGGAGTAGACCCAGATAAATTGGATTGTAAATGAAAGAGGAGATATCACAACAGACACCACAGAAATTCAACATGTCATGTGAGATTTCTATGACCAACTATATGCCACCAAGCTAGAGAACTTGGAAGAAATGGACGTTTTCCTAGATACCTACGAAATTCCAAAATTAAATAAAGAGGAACTAGATAACATGAACAGGCCCATCACTGCTAATGAAATTGAAACAGTTATCAAATAGCTTCCCAAGAATAAAAGTCCTGGACCAGATAGTTTTACAAATAAATTCTACAAAACCTTCAAAGAAGAACTAATACTTCTACTTTTAAAAGTCTTCCAGAAGATCGAAGACACAGGAATACTCCCTTGCAGCTTCTATGAAGCCAATATCACTCTGATACCAAAAGCAGACAGGGACACAACCAAAAAATAAAATTACAGACCAATATCTCTGATGAACATAGATGCTAAAATATTGAACAAAATTCTAGCCAACCGGATACAGCAGTATATTAAACAGATTGTTCATAATGACCAAGTGGGGTTTATCCCAGGGATGCAAGGTTGGTTTAATATATGTAAATCAATCAATGTGATCCACCATATCAACAAAAGCAAGACCAAAAGCCACATGGTCATATCAATAGATGCAGAGAATGTCTTTGGCAAAATCCAACATCCTTTTTATGATCAAAATGCTACAAAAAGTGGGAATAGGTGGGAAATTCCTGAAGATAGTGGTATCTATATATAAAAAAATTTACTGCCAACATCATACCCAATGGTGAAAAAAATGGAAGCATTTTCCCTCAGATCAGGTACTAGACAGGGATGCCCAGTATCACCATTGCTATTTAACATAGTGTTAGAAGTTCTTGCCATAGTAATCAGACAGGAGCAAGGAATTAAAGGGATACAGATTGGAAGAGAAGAAATCAAACTTTGTGAGCCTTACTGTTCACAAAGCATCTCCTTTGCAGACAGGGCTTGAAACAGGGTCCTTGATCATGGTAACATGTGGACTTTATTAAGTGTGTCACTGACAGCCTCCAAAGGTACATTTCTAAAGTAGTAAGAAAGAAAAAAAAACACACAACCTTTACTTAGATTATTTTTTAAATTAAGTGTTTCATGAGAGAAAAAGAACAGAGTGCCACAAGCTCTGACATATTCAATTCCAGGGATAAAATTCTATTGCAGAAGAATTATATATACTCTGAGATAATACCAACCTCTTTACTGGTTCACTAGACTCTGTTACCTTATTTAGACTCAAGAACATTCTCTGATCTCACTTGCATCATGAAATTTCATCTCTCTACTAGATCTTGAATTTTTCTGTGAAGCATACAACTATACTGATTTTTACAACTTTGGGGAAATGGGAAGAGAATAAAAGTCCTTATTTAAATTCATTTCTTTTTGTGGTATATCTGAGTTTTACTTTCTTTTAAAACAAAACAAAATGAATTTTATTCCATACGAATATCCTCATTTTCTCTACTCCCACTTGTCCCTAAAGCCAATCAAGCTTTACTTTTGACATACTATTAACATGTCAAGTTTACCATTGACTTCCCATGGTGTTAAACCCAATTATCAGTTCCCCAGAACCACTTTACTTAGCTACCATCAACCTATAATAAAGCTAATCTCTTCCTCTATCTTATTCATACATTTTTTTTCCTACTGACTTTCATAAATTCACTTGACTTGCTTTTCTTACTGCAGTAACAGTAGGAAAGGTAGAATAATTAAGATGTTGGTGTAATTTAGATGTATGTGTTGCCTTCTCCACTAGTATAAGTCTTTAGAGGTTTTATCACTTTCCTCTTCTGGTACTGAAAGGTAGACAAACATGCTTATGAATTAATATTTTCAAAGCAGTACCAAGAGGGAAATTTATAGCCATACAACACATTAGGGAATAAGAAAAGGTTCAAATAAACAACCTCAAGGAGTTAAAAAGAAAAAAAGAACAAATTAATCCTAAAGTAAGCAGAAGGAATAAAATAATGATAATTAGGACAGAAATAAATAACATTGAAAATGAAAGAACTATATGAAAGACCAATGATACTTTGATACTGATACTTTGGAAAGGTAAATATAATTGACAAATCATTGGCCAGACTCACTAAAAAAAGAGAAAAAAACTAAAATAAACATGATTGTAAATGAAAAAGGAGGTATCACAACAGACATGACAGAAATCCCAAGTATTATTTAAGGTTCCTATGAAGAATTGGAGAACTTGAAATAGATGAAAAAGTTCTTGAAGCATATTACCTTCCAAAACTGAAGCAGGAGGAACTAGAAAACATGAGTCGACAAACTACAGTCAAAAAAATTAAAAGTTATCAAGAAGTTTCCCAACAGTGAAAGTCCAGGTTAAGATGATTTTACAAATGAATTACACAAAACCTTTAAGGAAGAGCTCATACCTCTATTTTCCAAGCTCTTCAAAACTATTTAGGAGGTGCTACTCCGTAGCACCTTCTAAATACCTTTAAAAAAGTAAGTTCTGTTTGGTTTTCAGAGTGTTCCTACATCCTGCTTCTACTTTAAAAATAATGAGCTAAAATATCCTAATGCCAAAGAAATATACTTTGGGTCGTATACTTACTCAGTTCCCTTTAATGGACCCTTTAAGGGATTCCAAATAAGACTTCCTTCATGCTATTTTATTCAAGGTTCTTTTTAAAAGTAGCAGACAAAAATAAAAGAAAAAAAGGAAGCTAAAACTTAGATTATCTATTTTATGGGAATGATCCCTATAGGAAAAATGTAGATATGTTCTAAAATAAAGGCTTCTAGGGAGAATGTAGTCTGTAGTGAGGTAGAAATATGACCACCCTTTAGAGCTGCAATCAGATTTGCCCTCCAAGGTATCTGGCTAAGATCTGAGGCAACAAGGAGTAGAACTGTTACTAAGTCAAAGGTTCAAATTATTCAGTACTCAGAAGACCAATTAACCAAAAGATAATAATTAAGGCAAAAACAAAACAAGCAAAAACAAAAACGAGACAGTCCGATGTTAGCAAACCAGAAAAGATGCCAAACTCATGTTTCAGAAAGAATCTTGCTCACAGGCTAAATTCAGGGTTTCTAAAGGGTAGTGAGTCTGTGGAGAATATGGGATCTTGTTACATGGTTATATGTTTTAATACATACATATATCTGTCACACAGTTGCCACTCAGGAAGGGATGCTATCTCATGGAGTAAAGCCTGGTTTCTGTCCCTGTAAATTTTTTGAGAAAACATGATTAAGCTTTTTTTCTATATGTTTATACCTAATTTAAAATTCTCTTATATCAGTAGATAAGGCAAATATGCAGAAGGTAGTGAGAAGGCACATGATGTATATATAGAAATGACAAGGCAGAGTCCGTAAAATGTGCTTAATAACAGAATTATGTCTAGAGCAACCCTGAGTCTAACTTAACCCTGCACCTACTGCCCAAGGTGGAAGAACCTGTACTACTCTGTCTAGGTGGCATTCTCCTCTTCTTTTCAAAGTCCTATACACTAAAATATGCACTAAAACTTTTTATGTTGGTTCCTAGAACCATGTGCGTAAGATTTCTCAGAATGCCTGGGACTCTCAAGTGTACAGCAGGTACTTAGGATATTATGAAATTTCTCCTTTCTCTTCTTAGTTTGCTTTATATTGTTTGATTATTTGAAAAGAAGTAAAGAATCTGCATGGTAGGATAAGGTATAGAGTGATTTCTGTAGAATGATTCTCTTTTTTAGTTTTAAATAGCTTGCTTTGATAATATTATTGTTTGAAAGGACAGAACTTGAGAGGAAAGGAGATGTAGAAAGGGAGAAAGAGAAACCTGCAGCTCTGTTTCACTGCTCATGAAGCTTCCTCCTGACAGTGGAGATCAGGGGCTTGACCCAGAGTCCTTACATTTGGTAATGTATAAGCTCAAGGACCGGTGTCAGGATCCCGGTTTGAACCCCCGTCTCCCCACCGGCAGGCAGGTCCCTTCACAGGCGGTGAAGCAGGTCTGCAGGTGTCTGTCTTTCTCTCCCCCTCTCTGTCTTCCCCTCCTCTCTCCATTTCTCTCTGTCCTATCCAACAACAACGATATCAATAATAACTACAACAATAAAACAACAAGGGCAACAAAAGGGAATAAATAAATAAAATTAAAAAATAATAATAATAAAATGAAAGAAAAACATTTGGTAATGTATGCAGTAAGCTGGGTGTGCCTGGCCCCCAAATGATTTCTTTTCCCTCCCTGGTCTACCTACACTCACAAAAATGGATCAATATAACTAAAATCATGAGCATATAAAGCCGAATGATAAATCTTGAATAATGAATTTCTAAAACCATCGGATCTAATTGTTGCAACATATTATTGGGCACACAGTTTTCTAGTACAATATATATTTGACTATAATTGAGCAATCCAGCAAAATTAATCAAATAAATTTGCTCACTGAGGTATGGGCTTATCACTACATAACTTAGCTACAAAGCTAGCATGACTAGAATGACTAGGAAAAACGGCACAAATTCAGACAATATTTCAAAATATCTTTTCCTAATTAGATGAAAAATTTACTTGTAAACAATCCAAGTTTCTGTGGCCATGTAACGTTACCTTTTTTGTTAGCACAGTAGTCAGATTTACTATTAGAGAGACGATAAAAGAACTTGTGTTGAGAAACCATGACAAATGTATTCTGTTCTATTTGCATTTAACATCCCAACTGATTGGCATTAGCATTAGATTAAAATATTTATTGCACTTATACAAGATAAATTACACCAATACAATTTATTATTTAAGAACAAATGAGAATGATCTGCATCAGTGAAGAAAACATTATGCTCCATACTCTTTTTTTACAATGGCAGGGTTAAGGAAGTCCTAAACGACTTGCTTTATAATTTATAAAATACAAAAATGTATCTGTAAATATTTTAACATCTTCAGAAAAGAAGAATTAAAAAAGTGACAACCACCCCAAGGGGAGGGAGTACATGCCCCAAAGACATTTCAACAGAAAAGTCTACCAGTGGAGCCTTCTGGAGGGACAGAATTAATCAGAATGTCTCCCTTTGGGTCCTTTCAGAATTGTATTGTAGATGAGAAAAGTAATTTACATCTAAACAGATTCTTCAATAAATAACTTCCACTACGAGTAACAACTAAGATATTTTTTAACTTTAACTTCCATGACTAATCACCTAGCTTATAAAAACTAAGATAAAGCAATAGTCAGACTATTTAAATGTATAAATGCGATTTTAATTTACCAGCTTAGTGAAACTTCTTGATTACACTGACTTTATTGTACAACTGGTAAAATCTGCATTCATGATAAGAATCGCTCGTTTGTACTGTCATCATGAAGGATGCTGCTGAGATTTCCACTGACATCTTTTCAGTTCCTGTTTTGACATCATCCTAGAAGTTGCTTCCCCATCATCTTGACATCACAGCATAGCTTCCCCAGACTTGTAGTGATAGTGCCTTGCATTGTTTTAACATCACAATCTGGTCAGTGTAGATTTGTATTGACCTCATTTTGCCATCAATTTGACATTGTAATTTGGTCTCCATGGAAACATAGGAACCATTTTGTCATTATAATTTGTCATTATAATGTGGTGTCCATGCGCTTATCAAAATTGTTTTCATATAGCAATTTGACATCACAACACAATTTCTATAGACTATTCCTCAGAATGTTATGAAGATGGTAAATTGCATTCAAATGAATAGGAATAGAATTGTGATAAGCATGAGAAAAAATATCCATTGTGTGTACTCAGAAGACATTTTTCAATTTTAAGTATGTGAATAATTTAATTTTTTCTCTATTTTAAAATAAAAAAATCAGCATGGTAGATGGTATTTGTGTATGTGTGTGTGTGATAAGTATTAAATTTTGTTAGTTTTACATCTCTATTCTCTTGAAAAATAATTCAAATTTATTTTGATTTTCCTTTTAGCAATAATAAGCTTTGTAGCCATCTGTTATATTTTTAAATGTTCTACAAAGTCACTGACATTAAAATCTTTATTTGCTCTAGCACAGAAATTAATAAATAATCTTATACACCTGAATTCTCCTTCCTAAAAAGCCTTACATCTTTGAAAATTTCAAAATTACAATGTGATTATTTCCTTTAAATGTTTTTTTGCATATTTCTGACCTGTCAGTGCCATCACCAGGAAATGAGAGTTTGTACTTATGTGTCAACAACTACATTAAACCATTGAACACCCCCCAAAAAAAAGTGGAGAAAAAAACCTTTGACTTTCCAAAACTGATAAATTTCAGTTTGCTTTGATAACTAAAGCACATGCTAGTTATTTGTCATCTTAGAGATAAATGGAGGATAAGCACTTATTGGACACATGAACCAAAACACGGGAAGAGAAGAGAGTTGCCTTAAGAGTTCAAACAATATGGGCAGTCGGGCGGTAGCACAACGGGTTAAGGGCAGGTGGCGAGAAGCGCAAGGACCAGCATAAGGATCCAGGTTCGAACCCTGGCTCCCCACCTGTAGAGGAGTCGCTTCACAGGCAGTGAAGCAGGTCTGCAGGTGTCTATCTTTGTCTCTCCCTCTCTGTCTTCCCCTCTTCTCTCCATTTCTCTCTGTCCTATCCAACAACAATAATAACTACAAAAATAAAACAAGGACAACAAAAGGGAATAAATAAATAAATAAATAAATAAATAAATAAATAAATAAATAAATAATAAATGTACGAACAACAGGACCAGGCAGTGGCCACACATTACCATGCTCAAGGTCTGAGGTTCAAGTCCCGTGGTAAAGCATGTCTGACAGTGCCTGTCTTCCTTTCTATCTCTCCCCTTCCTCAATTTCTTTTTTGTCCTGTCAAATAAAATAAGAAAGACAGAAAAAGAGGGATGAAATGCTTGCTGGGAGCAGGAGGCTTCATAGTACCTATATCTAGCCTCAGAGACAACCCTGGTTGAGACAAAATAAAAATAAATAAATTTTGAAGAGTACAAGCAACTAAGAATTTGAATGCTGTTTTGCCTTATCTGGATCTCTCTGGAGCTTTTTTTTAAAGTTTTTATTATTATTATTATTTTATTTATTGGTTAGAAGCAGCCAGAAATCAAGAGGGAAGGGGGAGATAGACACTTGCAGCACTGCTATACCACTCACAAAGCTTTCCCCCTACAGGTGGGGACCAGAGGCTAGAACCTGGGTCCTTGCGAACTGTAACATGTCACTCAACCAAGTGCACCACCACCCAGTCCCGTTTTTTTTCTTTTTCTTTTTTTTTTTTTCTTATTTACATAGTCCAATGAGCTGTGGAAAGAGGCTAAGAAATGGCTCCTAACAGTTTTAAACTTGAATCTATAGACTCTGTGGGCAGAAAGAAAGGAAATAAAGTTTTTCATAAATACCCTGTAAAAAAATCTTTAAGAAACTCACTTTTTTCTTTATGTTTTCTAATTTCTAGAACAATCAAGATATAGACCCAATTTGGGTGGCCTAAATAAGAGTGAAAACAAAAGAAATAATCTTATTCTCTTAAGTATTTTTCAAAAACTAAACAGTCAAACAATTACCAGGCAGATATAAATACCACCTGCATACATAATAAAGATCAACAAAGTTGAAGAATTCACTTATCTGGTTTCAGACATTAGCCCAAAAACCTTAGGAAAGAATAAAGTTGGAAGAAGAGTGATATCTCAGGGAATTTACCAAACAAGGCTTCCTTACACCTATCACTACTAAAGTAATAGGAATATTAGGAAAAACTTCCATCAAAACCAAAAATAAAATAAAAAAGCATTATTTCATAAGAAGAAAACAGGTAAGGAAATAATAAAACTATTTTCTCCTGATCTACAAGTTGCTGCGAATTTACTGCTTGTCTTCTACTTTAATCTCTAATGTAACCAATTGGTCAAGCACTTTAATTCCATTGTTAATACATTTCAATGCATCTCATCACAATCTTTCTTTCTATAATTTATTCTTTGGATCTAGTTTGCAGGTGTATTCTTACCAACTCACATCTTTCACATTTCAGACACAGATCTAATTGGATGGCTACTGTCTCAATATCCAAAGTCAATGGTTATTTTAGGCATAGTCTAGTCCTCTATAGATATGAATACATTGAGGCAAATTTGTTTCTCAAACACTTTTACTTATTAATGTAAAAATATGCATCCTCTTACTCTGTAGAGAACTATAAACATTAACTATTCTTATTTCAAGTTGTTTCTCTTTTAATCACACATGATCTTGTTAAGAATATCTTATAATATTAATTTTGTAATAAGGAGGTTGACACCCACAAAGATGAAGTAGCTTGTTCAAAGATTTGTAAAATGTTTTTGAGAATTAAGGCCACCTGATTTTATAAACAATATTACTTGTTTATAGAATCATCATATATTACTATAGTTATTGCTGAATTACCAAAATGAATCTGTAGATAAATTTTGATCATCTGAGTTTTGGTAACTATCTTAAAGAACTACATTTTAAACTGTTAATCTGTATTTACACTATTTTAAATACTGCCTAAATTGTAGTTACTTTGTTGTCATACTTCAAAATCCATTTTCTTATTTTATTTACCCTTAGTAGGTAGATACTAGGTATGTTTCTGTTTAGTCAAAGATACAAAAATTAAAAAAAGAAAAGATGACCTGAAATAAAGAGAAATAAGGAGAGTCACTATTTTTGGTCAGTGAGTCTTAGTTCTTAGATCAAGTGCTATAATTCACATAATTCAAGGGGTCATGCCAAAAGTACAAATAGGTCAAATATACCAATGTTGCTCTAAAATAGGATCTTGGTTGACAGGGACACACTGGATGGTACATACATGGAATTATGCTTCAAGAGACATGCTATTAATTTTCCACATTAGTTATAAGTGAACAACATGGGAACATAGTGATTGAATGGCAAGTAAAACAGACTTGTTGGAATGACACTAGAAAATAACAAAACTCTTGGGCATGGATAATACATATCACCTCCAAGAGCTAGCAGAAACTCAAATGCAATGTTTTGTTTCCACATGAAAATATATAAAATTGTGATCAGACAGTATCTTTTTTCAAGGGAAAAATATATCCATATACTCATAGGAAATTTTTATATCTTTACACTTCTGAAATTATCAAAAATATTGCTCAGGCTCCTCTGAAATCCAGGTGCTCTAAACTAAATTAAAAATAAGTATAGATGGGGCTAGGTAGTGGTGCACCCAGTTGAATGAACACATTAACACTGATGAGGAATCAGGTTCAAATCCCCAGTCCTCATCTGAACTGGTAAAGTTGGGGAAGTAGGTCTGCAGGTATCTCTCTCTCTCTCTCTCTCTCTCTCTCTCTCTCTCTCTCTCCTCAATTCCTCTCTGTCCTAGTAAATAAAAAATAGTGGAAAATGGACAAAAGGAGCAGTGGATTTGTTATACAAGCATCAAACACCCATGATAAGCTTTGTAGAAACAACAGAAATAAAACAAAAAAAAAGGAGAGATAAAGGAAAAGATAAAGAAAAGAAATAGGAAAGAAATATAGATGAAATTGAAACCAAGACTATCATGAAAATTCACCTAAGGAATAGTTTAAAGACTAGTGAAAACTCTGCCCTAATCACAAGGTTTATAGAGTTATAGTTCACAGTAAGGACTCAACTAACCTTTTAGTACATAAAAGTGTACTTTCTTTCCTTAAACAGGTAATTCTCTGTTTTAAAGACCGTGGTGAGAGAACTACATAATTGACCATCACAGCTCAAATTGCTAAGAAAACACGTAGATTGTTTGCTATTAGACTTTAGCTTTTCAAGTGACAGATCCTAGACTTTTAAATATAATTTGGTTCAAATAAGGGCAGACTATAGAAGTCTCTATACCAATGGTAGCCATTTTCCCAAGGGAAGATGCCTTCTATAAAATCTGATGTGGTAAGTCCTTAAAATAAAATTAAAAATTAAAAATAAATGATGCAGAACATTAATTCCAACATAATTCCAACATAAAAGATTAGTTTGCACTGTGTCATAGAATAATACACATTGCTGTTGGGCTCTTGGGGGGGGCCTATCTCGGGTCTAGATTCCCCAACATGACCGGTCAGTTGGCCACCTAAGCCGGACGCCAGTGAGAGTCAGACCTGAGGCAGCAGGGATGAGTATTCTCTCTCTCTGTGACCTCTGGCAAGAGACAAGACCAGAGGTCACCCAGGGCACCATTGCCAGAATAGTGTGTATTTACTGTGCAGCAGAGCAGCATTTTTAAAGGGTGATAGGGGAAAGGAGAGGTCTGTTAAGGGATACCTTATATGGTCAAGACAGCAGGGGGTAGAGAAATGGTGAGGGTCTTTGCAGTAACCTTTGGGTAAGTGGTCAAGCTAGTTTGGGAAATGAGGAAGTGAAACTGCCAGCTAGCGCTGGGAGGGCAGGGATGTCTTTGTGTAGAGGAGAGAGACTGATAGTGGTACTGAAAACCTATTAGTCAGATTCCCCTGCTTGACTCCCAGATGGGGAAGACTGTTGGGGCAACTGTACTTGCAGGCACTCAAGGGTGGTCCACATTATGCTCGACCTCAGCCTCATAATTTCCAACACACTGCCATATGTTAGATGCTAAAAAATCTATATGGTTAAATCACCCTCAAAATTTTCCAAAAATATCAATTTTGGGCAACTGGGTGGTGGCATATCCGGTTAAGCACACATGCCAACAAAATATCAATTTTCAATGATTTTATATACAATCTGCCTACATATATTTTATAAAGAACAAGGTGAGGTTCTAATGACAGTTCCTAAGTATAATGCTTAGGATAAGGTAATGGTACTGTATTGGGGGGAATTTTGGCTGAGTTCATTCCCCAGATGTTTAAAAGTTCAACACACATAAACTCAACAAAGAATTGAGGAGAAAACATGATTTGCAGGAATTTTAAACTATATTCAGGAAAAATGAAAACACCCACAAGTTGGAATACATGTGGACCAAGAGAGAAAGGGGGAGACCTTGAAAGCCTTTATTCACATGATGGCAGGCCCACCTAGGCAGAGAGAGAAAGAGGTTATGCCCATAGGACTAGATTATATAAACATTCAAGCCCTGCTTTCACTTCCTTTCCAAGCCACACCCTCACCTGTTACTGGCAAGTGGATGGTGAATAATTTGGTGAGTTTGGTAGATTTTTTTTTATTTTTGCTTACAAAAAAAGTCATTCAAAAATTGCAATGGCCTACTGCAATATTTAGAAAATAAAAGTATTTTGTGAATAGGTATTAGTTGGGGGAGCCTTTCAAATATCTGTAACAAAGAACTAAGATTGAATTAAAGAGTCATATGCTTTAATTGATATTAAATACATGAATTTATATTAAATAACTGCCAGGATCCAAGGCCTTAGCTAAGACTCTCATATAGCTGGTGAGAGGACATTCTGATCATTGGAACTGAGATTACCATCTAGCTGTTGGAAAGTTGCTCACCCACTTCCCTCCCCCACTACCTTAGCAGAACTTCCTCCTTGTTTATGCATAAAGTGTGGCTGAAAAATAAAATTTTCAGAGCTTGATCAGAGCTCCTATCTTGCTCTCATTCTTCGTGTCTCTTGTCCCTTCCATTCTCTCGCCCCCTAACCTAGGTTTCTGTCGATAACCCCACACCTGGCACCCGACGTGGGACCTTTTTGGGTCTGGGGTCCGAGAGAACGTTGCTTCCCAGTGGTCGACCAAGGAGCATAAGACCGCCACTTCAGAGAAAGAGTGAGTGAAGGTTCGGATTGGATCGCCACTTTAGCCCAGAGTGAGTGAAGATCTGCGTGGTGATCACCACAGATTCTCCCATCTGTGAGATTGATTCATTTAAAGGTAAGAAAGAGCGACGCAATTATGGGACAAGCATTGAGCAAGCATGATTTATTTCTTAGGGGCCTCAAAGAATCCCTCAAGACACAAGGAACTAGGGTTAAGAAAAAGGATCTCAAGAAGTTTTTTGATTTTGTGAGTGATGTTTGTCTGTGGTTTCCCTTAGAGGGGACCATTGATGAAAAAAGATGGGCCAGAGTAGGAAACTGTTTAAGAGATAACCTTCTGTTTGTGAGTCTGTCTCTATTCCCATGCCTGATTCAGGAGACCCCGCCATGAGGACGCCGCAATCAAAACGGCACCTGCTAAGTTCCCTCCTATTAAGATTTACCCCTCTTTGACAACTTTAAGACCCCCCCACTAAAGATGAGCCTGATGATAGTCTTTCTCCTGAAGAGGCCTTATCCCTTGATGAAGAGATGGCCAAATATCATAATCCTGACCAGTCACCCCTACGCTCTTCCTTGTCCAGACCACCTCCCTATGCCACCGCCCCTCCGTTTTGTGCTCCGATCCTCGACTTGGCCAATATTACTGACTATACCACCAAGGCTAAAACTCAACTAGCATAAAAAACTGCTTCCCTTAGAAAATTAGCAGAAGAAAAACTAGAGCATTTTCAATTAGTTAAAGAACTGTGGGCTGTTGATTTGGCATTATCTTAAAACTAGCCAGCCAAAAAAGATCCAGGTTTTTCCCTCTGGCTACCACCAGAGCGCTCAGAAAGCGTTAAACCAATTCTGAGTGAGATCTTATCTGGCTAGCAAGCTATTCTTTAAAGAAAAAAAATCAATCAAACAAGACCTTCTCTCTAACTTAAAAACTATTAATCAGAGAACCAGTACACACTTTTGATAAATATTTAATGATTTGTTTCTTTAAAACTGTAAAATGTACCTTAGCTCCCCCCCCCAAAAAAAAACTTCCAAAGATTTTTCTCCACGCGTGGCAGTAAACTAAGCCCACCTGGTCCATCCACATAGCCAATCACAGCACAGAGCTCCTGCTCCATAGATTGGCAAAAACTTCAGTCAATCATCCCCTAAGCCACAAACGCCCCTGGGGGTGGGGGGTGGAGAGGCTGTGAGTTAGAAATCCAAAAGCCAGAAATTTTTCTTTTCACCAAGAATGTCTGTTTTGGCATTCAACTTCCGGAGGCAGAGCTATGAGCAGCAGATCGCTTTCTCTCCTCTCTTCTCCTCTCCTCTTCTCTCCTCTCCTCTCCTCTCCCGGATCAACTAGGAATACCAAAGGAGACCACCCGGGACCGAAACAAGACAGGACTAGAATGACCACAGGAACCCAGTAAATCACTCGTGAGTACAAACACATGTGGCTGGTGACAGAGAGGAGAGAGGGGCCTAAGGAGAGATTAAGTGACTGCTAACAGTTCAGCAGTTTATCAGTTGAGACACCACCTCCAGTCTGCTCCACCAACAAGGGGACAGCTGAAGGGAGGAGAGAACTCCCCAGAGACTCACCAAGTGCAACTCTGAGTCTCCATTGCTACTACCCTCAGAATCTGGAGCAGCAACAGGGAGGGACACCAGGGGACAGAGATCTAACCAGGAAACTCAGGAGAAGACCTATACCTTGGTGGCATAGCTGAGGAGCTGTGAAAATCTCTTTGCATAACCACTGGATTATCTCTGCCACACCCTGCTTTATCTCTTGGTCAGGAGTCAGTGATTAAGCTAAAAAGCCTATTGATAGTTTAAAAGCCCTCAGGCTCCCATAGCCTACAGGGAAGAAAAAAAAGAGGCTTTTACACCACTGAGCTCCAACTCAGGGATTGAAAAAACTGTTAACTTCCACCACTGTGAAACCCTTTAATTAAATTACTTAGACACAAGTCAATCCAGGCAATAGTGATCAATAATTTGAAAAGTACTGATAAAGAGAACTCATAACATAATATATAAAATGGTTAAAACAACAAGAAAAAATATTGGAGACTCGAACCAGGACAAGAGTCCAGCTAAAAGTCCTCCAGAGGGTGAAGCACAAAACAACGAGTTCAACATCCAAACATTAGCTAAAGAAATAATAACAGGAGTGAGTAAAGAATTTGAAGAAATTGTAATCAGAAATGCAGAAACAACAAATGAGAATATGGAAGAAAATTCTAATTATCTCATGGTTATTAGAGAGCTGAAAGCTGAAATAGCTGAGCTAAGAATGCAGCTAGCTGAACAAGCTAAAACAGTATCAGAGCAGGGCAACAAAATAGATGAAATCCAGAAAGCAGTAGAGGGCAGAGAGAATAGAATCTATGAGGCTGAAGACAGAATTAGCAAGATTGAGGATGAATTAGAGACAACTAAAAAAGAAGTAAGAGATCTCAAAAAGAGATTAAGAGATGCTGAAAACAACAACAGAGTCTTACGGGAAGACTTCAAAAGAAACAATATACGCATTATTGGCATACCAAAGGAAGAAAGAGAAGGAGAGGAAGAAAGCATTCTCCAGGCCATAATAGCTGAAAATTTTTCTAGTCTAGAAAACATCAAAGACATAAAGATTCAAGAAGCCCAGAGGGTCCCAAACAGAATTAACCCAGACCTAAAGACACCAAGACATGTCATACTTAGATTGGAAAGGAATAAGGATAAAGAAAGGATCCTCAAGGCTGCAAGAGAAAAACAAAGTGTCACCTACAAAGGAAAACCCATAAGATTAGCAGCAGACTTCTCCATACAAACACTACAGGCCAGAAGAGAATGGCAAGATATCTATCGAGTGCTCAATGAGAAAGGCTTTCAGCCAATAATACTGTATCCTGCTAGACTGTCATTCAGACTAGATGGAGGCATCAAAACCTTCTCATAAAAGCAACAGTTGAAGGAAGCAACCATCACCAAGCCTGCCCTGAAAGAAGTTCTGAAAGGTCTCCTATAAACAACCAGACCACCACAAATAGGTGGTGGACATATATCAAAACACTCTAAAACTCTACAAGAATGGCGTTAAAATATCTTCAATCTTTGATATCAATAAATGTCAATGGCCTGAATTCACCTATTAAAAGACACAGAGTAGGAAGATGGAGCAGAAAACACAGCCCAACAATATGTTGTCTACAGGAAACCCACCTAACTCAACAAGACAAACACAGACTCAAAGTGAAAGGATGGAAAACTATCATACAAGCCAATGGCCCACAAAAAAGGGCAGGAACAGCTATTCTCATATCAGACATGATAGACTTTAAAATAGATAAGATTAAAAAAGATAGGAATGGACACTACTTAATGCTCAGAGGATCAGTCAATCAAGAGGACTTAACAATTATTAACATCTATGCACCCAATGAGAAGCCATCTAAATACATCAAACTTCTACTGAAAGAGCTACAGCAATATATTAACAGTAACACAATCATAGTAGGGGACTTCAACACCCCACTCTCTCAACTTGACAGATCATCCAGGAAGAAAATCAGTAAAGACATAAGGGAGCTAAATTAAGAGATAAATAAACTAGAACTATTGGACATTTTCAGAGTCATTCATCCCAAGAAACTGGAATACACATTTTACTCCAATCCACATGGGTCATTCTCAAGGATAGACCATATGTTAGGCCACAAAGACAGCATCAGCCATTTTAAGAGCACTGAAATCATCCCAAGCATCTTCTCAGACCACAGTGGAATTAAACTAACACTTAACAATCAACAAAAGATTAGCAACAGTCCCAAAATGTGGAAGCTCAACAGTACAATTCTTGACAACTTGTGGGTCAAAGAGGAAATCAAGGAAGAAATCAAAATGTTTCGAGAGTTCAATGAAAATGAATACAGAAGCTATCAAAATATTTGGGACACAGCTAAAGCAGTCCTAAGAGGGAAGTTCATAGCTATACAAGCACACATTAGGAAACAAGAAAAGGCACAAATAAGATGTGCCTGATTGCACATCTTAAAGGCCTGGAAGAATAACAACAAAGGAATCCTAAAGCAAGCAGATGGACAGAAATCACTAAAGTTAGGGCAGAAATAAATAACATTGAGAATAGGAAAACCATACAAAAGATCAATGAAAGTAAATGTTGGTTCTTTGAAAGAGTAAACAAAATTAACAAACCTTTAGCCAAACTCACAAAACAAAAAAGAGAGAAGACCCAAATAAATCGGATAGTAAATGAAAGCGGAGATATCACAACAGACACCACAGAAATTCAACATATCATGCGAGGCTTCTATGAATAACTATATGTCACCAAGCTAGAGAACTTGGAAGAAATGGAAGATTACCTAGATACCTACCAACTTCCAAAACTAAGTAAAGAGGAAGTGGATAACATGAATATGCCCATCACAGCTAATGAAATTGAAAGTTATCAAAAATCTTCCCAAAAAAAAAAGTCCTGGACCAGATGGTTTTACAAATGAATTCTACAAAACTTTCAAAGAGGAACTAATACCTCTAATTTTAAAAGTCTTCCAGAAGATTGAAGACACTGGAATACTCCCTGCCAGCTTCTATAAAGCCGACATCACTCTGATACCAAAAGCAGACAGGGACAAAACCAAAAAAGAAAACTACAGACCAATATCTCTGATGAACATAGATGCAAAAATATTGAACAAAATTCTAGCAAACCAGATACAGCAGTATATTAAACAGATTGTTCATCATGACCAAGTGGGGTTTATCCCAGGCATGCAAGGTTGGTTTAATATACGTAAATCAATCAATGTGATCCACCACATCAACAAAAGCAAGACCAAAAAGCACATGGTTATATCAATAGATGCAGATGAAGCCTTTGACAAAATACAACATCCCTTTATGATCAAAACACTACAAAAATGGGAATAGATGGAAAATTCCTGAAGATAGTGGAGTCTATATATAGCAAACCTACAGCCAACATCATACTCAATGGTGAAAAACTGGAAGCATTTCTCCTCAGATCAGGTACTAGACAGGGCTGCCCACTATCACCATTACTATTCAACATAGTGTTGGAAGTTCTTGCCATAGCAATCAGGCAGGAGCAAGGAAGTAAAGGCATACAGATTGGAAGAGAAGAAGTCAAACTCTCCTTATTTGCAGATGACATGATAGTATACATGGAAAAACCTAAGGAATCCAGCAAGAAGCTTTTGGAAATCATCAGGCAATACAGTAAGGTGTCAGGCTATAAAATTAACATTCAAAAGTCAGTGGCATTCCTCTATGCAAACACTAAGTTAGAAGAAATTGAAATCCAGAAATCAGTTCCTTTTACTATAGCAACAAAAACAATAAAATATCTAGGAGTAAACCTAGCCAAAGAAGTGAAAGACTTGTATACTGAAAATTATGAGTCACTACTCAAAGAAATTGAAAAAGACAC
Organism: Erinaceus europaeus; assembly: GCF_950295315.1. Classification (NCBI taxonomy): domain Eukaryota; kingdom Metazoa; phylum Chordata; class Mammalia; order Eulipotyphla; family Erinaceidae; genus Erinaceus; species Erinaceus europaeus. Next base: position 178,228,833 of record NC_080162.1, read on the forward strand.
AAAGAAGTGGAAAGATATTCCATGTTCATGGGTTGGAAGAATTAACATCATCAAAATGAATATATTACCCAGAGCCATCTACAAATTTAATGCTACCCCATCAAGATCCCAAGCACATTTTTTAGGAGAATAGAAAAAATGCTACAAATGTTTATCTGGAACCAGAAAAGACCTAGAATTGCCAAAACAATCTTGAGAAAAAAGAACAGAAATGGAGGCATCACACTCCCAGATCTCAAACTGTATTATAGGGCCATTGTCATCAAAACTGCTTGGTACTGGAACATGAACAGACACACTGAGCAGTGGAATAGAATTGAGAGCCCAGAAATGAGGCCCCACACATATGGACATCTAATCTTAGACATAGGGGCCCAGACTATTACATGGGGAAAGCAGAGTCTCTTCAACAAATGGTGTTGGAAACAATGGTTTGAAACATGCAGAAGAATGAAACTGAATCACTGTATTTCATCAAATACAAAAGTAAATTCCAAGTGGATCAAGGACTTGGATGTTATACCACAAACTATCAAATACTTAGAGGAAAATATTGGCAGAACTCTTTTCCGCATAAATTTTACAGACATTTTCAATAAAATGAATCCAATTACAAGGAAGACTAAGGCAAGTATCAACCTATCGACTACATCAAATTAAAAAGCTTCTTCACAGCAAAAGAAACCACTACCCAAACAAAGAGACCCCTCACAGAATGGGAGAAGATCTTTACATGCCATACATCAGATAAGAGTTTAATAACCAACATATATAAAGAGCTTGCCAGACTCAACAACAAGACAACAAATAACCCCATCCAAAAATGGGGGGAGGACTTGGACAGAATATTCACCACAGAAGAGATCCAAAAGGCCAAGAATCACATGAAAAAATGCTCCAAGTCTCTGATTGTCAGAGAAATGCAAATCAAGACAACAATGAGATATCACTTCACTCCTGTGAGAATGTCATATATCAGTAAAGGTAACAGCAGCAAATGCTGGAGAGGGTGTGGGGTCAAAGGAACCCTCCTGCACTGCTGGTGGGAATGTCAATTGGTCCAACCTCTGTGGAGAACAGTCTGGAGAACTCTCAGAAGGCTAGAAATGGACCTACCCTATGACCCTGCAATTCCCCTCCTGGGGATATATCCTAAGGAACCCAATACATCCATCCAAAAAGATCTGTGTACACATATGTTCTTGGCAGCACAATTTGTAATAGCCAAAACCTGGAAGCAACCCAGGTGTCCAACAACAGATGAGTGGCTGAGCAAATTGTGGTGTATATACACAATGGAATACCACTCAGTTGTAAAAAACGGCGACTTCACCATTTTCAGCCGATCTTGGATGGACCTTGAAAAAATCATGTTGAGTGAAATAAGTCAGAAACAGAAGGATGAATATGGGATGATCTCACTCTCAGGCTGAAGTTGAAAAACAAGATTAGAAAAGAAAACACAAGTAGAACCTGAAATGGAATTGGCATATTGCACCAAAGTAAAAGACTCTGGGGTGGGTTGGTGGGTGGGGAGAATACAGGTCCATGAAAGATGATGAATGACATAGTGGGGGTTGTATTGTTAAATGGGAATCTGGGGAATGTTATGCATGTACAAACTATTGTATTTACTTTTGAATGTAAAACATTAATTCCCCAATAAAGAAATAAATTATAAAAAAAAAGAATGTCTGTTTTAAGTCTGTGTGTTTATCTTGTTTTCATTAATGTGTGTTAACCCCTAAGTAACTAAAGTTTGTTTTAAGTTTTAAATAACATTTAGTTAAGCTAAATGTGGTTTTAAAGATCCCGACTTGTAGAGTTGGCACAACTTTACCAAAGTAAAAAATAGGACAGTTTCGTCCTTCTGATAGCTAATATCAGCATCAATTCATTTGTTAAAAGATTTTATGAGATCTCAAGGCCTGGTAAGATGCCCCTGCAGTCTCTCTACCTCTTGAGAAAATTCTAAATTTTACCAGCACCCCAATACCAACTGCCACTGTTTGTTAATTTGTTAATTCCATGTTTGAACTGGTTTTCTAATAACCCAGTCAGTGTAGAGCAGTGGCCTTGCCAGGAAAAAAGGGTTAAACATGATTTTCCTGGCCTGATAAAAATTTTTCATTTGGCAGATGTGATTCAACAAAATTATTTAGTGTAAAATGGTCATCTAAAACAAGAGAGTATATGGCTTACAAGCTTTTTAGCACTTTCTCCTGTCTGAGCTGTAGCCCACATAAATTTAGAAAAGGTATCAATTGAGACAAACACATATTTTTGTTTGCCAAAGTTTGGTATGTGGGTGACATCAATTTTCCAAATAGCATTAGCTTTTAAACCTCGGGGGTTAACCCCAAGGGTCTGGATAGCAGGTGTCTTTATGAGACTTGCACAAGAAGAGCATGTAGCGAGGATATGTTTTAACTGTGATACAGGAACATCAGGGAATCGAGCTTGAAGGCCTTTAAGATTAACATGGGTTAGAGAGTGAAAATTAGCAGGATCAGAGACAGAGACTGGGAAAGTTCCTGTGGAGGCAAGGCGATCAACTGCGGCATTCCCTTCAGACAGGGAACCAGGAAGAGGGCTGTGGGAATGAAGGTGTTGAATATACAGTGGTTGGGTTCGAGAACAGAGCATAGAGGCGATTTGAATCAAGAGAGGGGAAAGTGGGTTGTCATAAATTTTCACATACGAACGAGCAAGCCATGGAAGTAAGTTAACAGTATACACACTGTCAGAAAAAAGGTTGAAGGATTCTGGTACAGCTTTTAGTGCAAGAAAAACAGCATAAAGTTCTTTGTTCTGAGGGGAATTATCAGGAAGCTCAGTAAAGAGAAGTTTAGGAGATTGTTTGTCTGGGTAATATATAAGGGCAGCAGCTCCCCTTTTTCCACCATCAGTAAAGATTGTAGGAACAGAGGAAATGGGATCCCGAGAGAAAAGTTCAGGTGCTAGTAGAGGCAGAAGAGGTAAAGAAGCTATCAATTTATTAGAAGGAAAATGGTTATCTATTTGTCCTGGAAACCCCACGAAGCTTATGGCAAAGCGGGAATTACGGCGTATAAGCCACTCTGTATCTGTGAGAGAAAAGGGCAGAATGATTAAATCCGGTTCTTTCCCTAAGACCTGCACAGACCTATTTCTCCCTTGGCGAACCATGAATGCTAACGCATCTATCTCAGTGAGGAGTCTTGGAGCTCCTCCTACTGGCGTGTGAAGCCATTCGAGAACCCCATGGTCTTGCCACAGTGCCCCTACTTTTATTATGGTGGATGACATTATTGCTCTTGCAAAATCCACACAGTCTCTGTTGGCAAGTCCTTACCACAAAGGATGCCACGGCAGTATATACTCCAGCTAACCTCACCAGTCTATCCAAGTCTTCTCTTTCTGCTGACCTAGCACTGCTAACTTCATCCTTACATGTTTATTGACTGCTCACTTTTCTCAAAATATTCCTCATGTTCAAGAAACCTCACCTAATGTGTATGCACCTCCTCTGTGTTTTGGTACAACACCACCCTATATTTTCATGTCAATTCTTCTCTACCTGGTCCTTGCCTCCTAGTTTTACTTGTTCCACAGCTGACCCTCTATGAAGTAGAAAAATTTCATCAGTTGGCACTGACGACCACCAGAGGACCAGACGTGCTGTGTTTCTTCCCCTGGACATTACACCCACTGACTGCTTTCCTTAGACTTGCTGGTGGTGTGCTAAGACACTTTGATGCCCCTCATGGGACCCTTGATTGGTCTTTTGTTAATGATTACCTTGGGACCCTTTATTTTTAATAAGATTATTGGCTTTATAAAACAACAAATTGACTCCTTGGAATCAACACCCTTACAAATATATTATCACAGACTTGATTTGGCTGACAGAGGCTTGGCTGAACCTGAGGGTGACAGACCTCTTTCAGGAGCTGCATAAAACTAAGATTTATGCACGCCAGCCTTGGCATGGCGTGGGCACCAGTAAGAGGTGCACGGCTAAGCACTGCAGGGGGAGGACCCTACAGTCCGCCTCTGAGTCCCCCATGAAGCAAACCTGATTTGCATGGAGGTTGGTGTCGGTCATCAGAGCTCTTCGCCATGAGTTTTCCTCACTTTAGAAATAGTGGCTCTCCCTCCCCTCCCCAAAAGACACCAAGAGCCTTATAAGATGCGGGAAGATCAGTTCTATATTTACCCCATGGGAGGAATCAGGTCAATACTTCGCCCCTCTGGTTAATGCCCGCTTATCTCTTGATAAGATTCCTAGCTTTTACCCTCATTTGCCCACCTCACTTAAATTGTAAAAAGGGAGGACATGCCGGTAGCCAAGGCCTTAGCTAAGACTCTCATATAGCTGGTGAGAGGACATTCCGATCATTGGAACTGAGATTACCATCTAGCTGTTTGGAAAGTTGCTCACCCACCTCCCTCCCCCACTACCTTAACAGAACTTCCTCCTTGTTTATGCATAAATTGTGGCTGTAAAATAAAATTTTCAAAGCTTGATCAGACTTCCTGTCTTGCTCTTGTTCTTCGTGTCTCTTGTCCCTTCCATTCTCTCGCCCTCTACCCTAGGTTTCCGTCGATAACCCTGCAGGCCGGGGCAAATAACTTGATATTATTTTAATATCTTCAGCTCCAGCAGCTGTGCTTTTCTGAAAATATCACTAAACAAAGGTATATACAAAAGTTTTAGAAAATGGACATATCCTTAGAGTAAAAAACATTGGGGAGAAATAATTAATATTCATCTCTGTCATCATCAACATCATCTTAATGAAGCAGAGGAGAGAGTTGGGTAAGTTGGGTAGTCTTTAGTCCTGACATTTCTCAATTTTCGTAAACATATAGGGGCATACAAGCATAATGATCAGTATCACCAATAGCATGTAATTATTATGGCTTGAAGTCTAAGAGTAAATATGTGCTATGGCATAGCTATTATTATACTAAATTTCTTATTAGACTTATACCAGGTAACCAACAAAATTTTTCGGAATATTGTTGGTTACCTGATACAGTTCTGCTAAAGAACAAATAATTAGGACAAAGTGATGTTATATAATTTCCTCAGGCTCACACCTGAAGTTAGGATTTTATCTAAGGGATTTTTACTCGATAAAACTTAAAATGAGAATGTCAAGATAGAAATAGTGTTGCTGCATTTAGCCAGCTTTTACATGTGCATTTGCAAAGCTTATACAGTCGTAACATGAATGAAGTTCATAACTAACACAAAAAGTAATCTTCAAAACTTAGTATTTTAACATTATTTTATTGTTCTAAGACCCAGTTTCTGAGATGGGAATGTGTCCATATTTGTTTTGTTTTGTTTTTGCCACTATTGGGGCATGATTGTTATGAGCTGACTTTTTCTGAGAGAGACAATGAAAGACAGAGGCAGAGACAGCAGGGGAAAAAAAATCACAATATCTGCAATGCCCTGAAGGTCAGGCTAGATCCTAGGTTTTATGCATAACAAAGCAGGCACTCTATCTAGATAAGCTATTTTGTAGTTCAGTATTTCCTTTTTTTAAAGAAGTAGTTAGATCTAGGTTTTCATTTGTTTGTTTGCTGTTTGCTTCTTTATAGTATTCCTATGATGGTATTTATCTTAACCAATTCAATTTCTGTAGGTCTGGAAGGTGAGATATTTTGTTTTTTCCTCACCAGACTCCCACCTCTTCTCTGATCTTACCTTCAAAAAGATTAATACTGTTTCATAGTATTTGAATTTTCACATACCAAAATTATGCATTAACAAAAATTTTAATATACATGAAAGAGATATTTACAGATTAATAAATTCAACTTCGCAAGGGAAAGTGAATACAGTTGTTTTATTATGATCTCACTTGTAAAAATTTGCAAATTCAATAGAAATTTAAAAGCAAAAACTTTAAGGTCTTCCTCCATCTATTTCGTTTCCTATGAGGAATTATCCCACAAAAAGTGTTTTCATCACTGTCAAGAGAGAACTGCAACAGCTCATAAAGGAACAAAGGAAAGCAAGATTTAAAAGATGCTGCTTAAAATCTGAAAAAATAATTGTTCATTCACTGATCTAATTTCACTTATAAGTAAATAAGTTTAGCTTCTAGAATATAATTATGGTGAAAAAATGAGGTTAGAGACCGGGTGATGGTGCACCTAGTTGAGTGCACATGGTACAATGCACAAGATCCTGGGTTGGAGCCCCCACTCCCCCTGCCCTGTCCCCACCTGCAGGGAGAAAGATTTGTGAGTGGTGAAGCAGGGCAGCAGGTGTCTTCCTCTGTATCACCCCTTCCCTCTTCATTTCTGGATTTCTCTATCTAATAAATAAAGATAAAAAATTAAAAATGGGGAGTTGGTCAGTAGCCCAGTGGGTTAAAGACATGTGGCACAAAGCACAAGGACTGAAAAAAGGATCCCAGTTAGAGCCCCTGGCTCCCCATCTGCAGGGGAATCACTTCACAGGCAGTGAAGCAGGTCTGCAGGTATCTATCTTTCTTTCCCCCTTTCTGTCTTCCCCACTTCTCTAGATTTCTCTCTGTCCTATCCAACAACAAGGACATCAATAACAACAAAGATAATAACCACAACAATAAAAAACAAGGGCAACAAAAGGGAATAAATAAATATTAAAAATTTTAAATGAGGTTAAAATTAGGACAGCAGAAATAAATTTGGACTAGGGAGATGTTTAAGAAAGAAAGAGAGCCTGCCTGAGTTTCTGAGGTCCCAGGTTCAATTCCCAGCAAATCATAAGCTAGCTGATCAGTACTTTGATCTCTGTCTTTGTTTCTTTCTCTTGTATCCGTATTAAAATAAAATTAAAATTAAACAAAAAATATTCATACATGGTTATATTTATATGGGATTATTATAACTTTTTGTCTTTAATTCATGGGCATGATTATACTTAATAGGCAACATCTACAGGTTTACTTTATTGTTAATGATCTACGTGCAAACTTATAAAAATGTATAACTACATGACACTGACCATCTTAGCAATGATTTAGTGTAAAAAAAAAAAATCGATATGCTACTAGCCTTAAATTATATATGCTATTTCTCCCATCACCACAGCAACATTCTTGCACTTTCCATATGATGTTAAAATGAAACTATACTCCATTAAATTTCATCTGGGACATTCCCAGGCACAACCGTTATATTCTATTAAGATTTCCCTAGAGCTTTATCCTGACTCTGCTGTCTACTATTTTTAAAGCAAGGTATGCTCAAGTTTACTCCTATTTCAAGATAACTTATACAGAAGCTAAATGAGATTGGCCCTAGTATAGAACTCAGGGGGAACTACGTAGGCTACATTTCTTCTCTAATAATCTTCTATTCATGGTCATGGGAAGAAGTATTTGTGTTTGCGTTTGTGGCTATGTTTATAAGTCTGTGTTTTCCTATCTCTTTTATAGTCTTTATACAGTTTGCTCGTTCTGTAGATATAGCATTAAATGAACAAGAAGAAGCAAATGTTATAGAAAAACAATGTTCTGACATTCACTCTAAAGGGCACACATATATAAATGCTTCTATAATATATGATAAACCCAAGAATGGAAAGAACACATTTAAAGCCATGAGAATTTTAAAAAAATGAGTAAACTTGTGACTATATAAACATCTTTATATCACATGTATAATTTGAAATAGCTTATCTAAAATTTAGCATCCTAGGTATTTAATATTTCATTTTTTAAGGGGGAGGGGTTGTCACAGGCTTTTCATTTCTTGCCAGCATTTTCAGATGGAAAGAGAAAGACAAGAGAGGGAAATATAACACAGCACTGAATCAGCCTCCAATTCATGACAGACCAAGCACATTATCAAAGTGAACTATTTTTTTACTCTCCTCTGTATAATTTAGTTTCTTCCTTTGTTTTGGTAATGCCAGGGGCTGAAATTGAGACACCAAGAATCACATGCATGCCAAACCAGTGTTAAAATGTTTTTAATATCTCCAGAACCTGAAAAAAATGTCTCAAGTCAGAAACATGGAGCTTTACATACTGTTGTCCTCTGCCATATTGTAGCGTACCCCACCCAGTTAAACCTTTACTTTATTTGACTTTTCTTCTTCTTTTCTTTAAACTCCACCTACAAGTGAAATCATTTAATACACATCCTTCTCCTTCCGACTGATCTCACTTAATATAATTCCTTCAAAGAGCTCAATAACATTTTTCTGTAGTTACAAACTGGCCCAGAAGTTTACTCATGCTATTTCCTTTTTCTGTCATAATAGCCCTCTCAACAAAAAATAGTCTCACTGAGTTCTTACATTAATATTATCTAGATTTTCAAAATGAACCTCAGAGAACTTCATCAGCATCTTGTCTAATTCAATATTGCCTGAGATGATAAAAGCTAGAATTTGAAGACAGGCCTGTGTCTTTTTTTTTATGACAGACTACTTTTGGTTTATTCTCAGACCTCTTCCAGTCATTTCCTAGAATAAAACAGTTGTTCCATTTCAGACTATTCTTTCCATATTACAGTCAGCAGAAAGAGGATAATACTAATGGAGGCACAATGCCCATTTAAGCACAGCACTGAGAAACTTATACAGATAACTACTGATCCCTTTCACTGGATAAACTATTGTATACTCACATCTAAATAAAGGACTTTCCAGGAAATGTAATCTTTTAAGTGGGGACCAAATAGTTGACTGTTGTTTTTTTTTTGAAATTTTTAAAAAAATTTTTTATATTTATTTTATTTATTTATTCCCTTTTGTTGCCCTTGTTGTTTTATTGTTGTAGTTATTATTGTTGTTGTTGTTGTTGGATAGGACAGAGAGAAATGGAGAGAGGAGGGGAAGACAGAGAGGAGGAGAGAAAGATAGACAACTGCAGACCTGCTTCACCGCCTGTGAAGAGACTCCCCTGCAGGTGGGGAGCCGGGGTTCGAACCGGGATCCTTATGCCAGTCCTTGTGCTTAGCGCCATGTGCGCTTAACCCGCTGCGCTACAGCCCAACTCCCTAGTTGACTGTTTTTATGAACCCCTGTGCACCTTGCACTAGAAACCCATAGCAGAGCTATTCAACTTGATAAGGACAACATACTCTGTTGAAGTATATCACAGAATGTTATGCAAGAAGACTTACATATCCAAAGTAATAAATCCAATCTACTGTCCCATTATAAGCCAGAATTGAGTAGTGTTCTAATAAAAACAATAATAATTTTAAAAAAAACAAAACCTTTCATTGACTGTTGTGACACAGCACGAATTTTGGTATGTAATTAGTATACAGGTAACATCAGGCTGATGGATTTATGCAAACCAGGTTATTTAACCTCACAGGCCTGCCTTAAGTCAAGCTCTTGCTGGGCTGTCTCCTGCTTCTAGCTCCCTGCTTTCTTGTAAGCTCATGCTGCCCGTCATGGCTGCTCCTCCTGGGATCTGTACACCTGTAGCTGAAATATGGTAACTAACTGAAGGACTCATGGGCCTGGCTTAGTCTTCTCTCTGCTGAGAATTGCCTATCTTGCCTACCTAAATAATACCATTTCGTACTGCTGTACCATGATATAATAAGCCTTGGTTGTTTTAAATCTGTGACAAGCTGCACGCCCTGAAGTTGTTTTGTTTTTTAATTACAATAATTGATCACCGGGGTACAAAACAAAGTTTTAGAAAGAAAAGGACAAGAGGGAAATTTTCACTTATGGTGAATAGTAAAAGTATTTTTAAAATTCTGAAATACATAACATGGTTGTACAGTTCAACTGACAGATCTGTGTACAGTAGAGATCTAAAAAAGTTTCCTTTTTGGAGTGAACAGGAACAGTGACAGAGGAAGAAAATTGTGTTATCTTCATGGTCACTTAGAAAATCAATAGGGGAGTCAGGCGGTAGTGCAGCGGACCAGGTAAGGATCTGGGTTTGAGCCCCCGGCTCCCCATCTACAGGGGAGTTGCTTCACAGGCGGTAAAACAGGTCTGCAGGTGTCTCTCTTATTCTCTATTACTCCATCCCCTCTCGATTTCTCTCCTATCAAATAAAAATAAAATTTTAAACCTCACTAAATTGTTGTTTGCATCTTACTTTGTGTCAAATGGCTAGTGAAAGCCATTAAGATTTAGTATTTTGCGCTTGTGACTTTAGACTTAAAAATAACAAACAAAAAACACCATAATCTAGTATCAGAGAGATACCTCACCAGGTAAGATGCCTGCATTGCCATGTGTATGATTCAGGTTCAAGCTTCCATCATCACATTCGAAATACTACAGTATCCGAGAAAGCCCAGTGTTATGGCGGTGTCTTGTTTTCTCACTGTGTCTCCCTCTCTCTCCCTGTCTTCCCTCTATTTATTTGAATTAAAAAAAAGCTTCCTCAGGTAGTAAAACTGCACATGCGCTAAGCCCCAATTCCACATAAACTCAAGAATCACCTTTAGTAGAAGGAAGAGTTGCTGAAAACTAACCAATCCATGAAATGAGAGATAAAATCCCCAATAAAAAGCAGATCATAATTACATTTCTGTATTTTATTGTTTTTTTACTTTTATTTTATTGCGTATTTATGCCCCGGCCAGCGGGGAGAGAACAGGGGCTAGGAACCCTGGGACCTGGAATGAAAGGGACAGGAGACACAAAGAACGACAGCAAGACAGGATTGTGATCAAGCTGCCAAATTTTATTGTGTTTACAGGCATTATAAGGCTTTGGGGAAGGGGGAGTGCAGGAGGAGGAGGAGGAGTGTTGGTATGCATGAGACCCCTTCTGTTTCATTTGGTTTAAATCCCCCCTGCTTAACACTATTCTATTTACATAACCACTTCATTCTATTTACATAACCACTGTTAACAAGTTCCACCCTCCCTCCAGGGCATATGTGGTTCAGTGATAGCATTCTCGCCTAATCTGCCCCCTCTTTGTCACACTCTGATTTTCACCAGTCACTTTTCTCTCCACCCTCTCTATGTCACATCCTGTTTCCACCTTACTTGGCAAGTATATATAAAGACAGCATTGTGAGTTTTAGAGTACTGTACCTTGAGTTTAGCTCGGCTCGGCTTAGATTGTGCTGCGTCCTGCATGAATAAAGAGATACTGCCTACAGCTCAACCATGAGTCCCTGGTCATCTGTTACCCACCCGTGAAGCCAGCCCGGCGAAAACAACATAACCCGTCGAAAACAACATATGGTGCCTACAACGTGGGACCAGACCTGTGCAACTCCCAGATAAGTGAAGACTTTGCCTACCTATGCACTATGGTCTTCTCTTCTACTTATGAAGAGGTTTGCCAAAGCCTCTACTGTTTCATCATGAGACAGTTACTCTGTCTCTGGAACATTTTGCTCTGGGCCAAACTTTGTTTCCCTGACCGGGAACTTTGGTTTCTTATGACTGGGATCATAGAGCTTGGGAGATGCGCCGAGATTTCTCCTTGGACTTTCTGGATTCCCTCTCCCATATTTCCTGAGGAAAAGGACTACATTTTTCTCCGGGCCACAATTTGGTTCTTTATGACCGTGATCGTAGACCTTGGGATATGCATGGGGATTTCCACTGGGACTTTCTGGACATCTTCTCGAATGTTTCCCATGGAGAAGGACTACTCTAGTTTGAGGAGCATTCTCCAGTACCCTGGCAGTTCTCAAGTTTGGAGACACATGGTTAGTTCTACTCTCCTGATTGGATTCTTTCTTCGATGGGAAGACACTTTTAAAAATGGGTGCCTGAATCAATCCAGCCAGAACAGTCAGAAGCACCCTAAATGGAATTTCGAGGAGCTTTTTGGACTAGGACGCCCTACGGGGATTCTTAATCCTACATGTTGAGATCTTGATAATCTGGTTCAAGTTGCATTTCATAAAAGAATGATTTGAATGACTGAATTTTTGTTTGTCATTGACTTAAAAAAATGCTAGATGCAGCCATGATTTCTAGACACATCCAGAAACAATCCAAAAAATTGTTTTTTCCCTCCTTTGATTTCTCTTTTACGTCTTGACATGAATCTGAAAAGTTTAATCCTGAAAACCTTATGAGTTATGGGTGGGGCAGATAGTGCAATGATTATGTTAATTATTCTCATGCCTGAGGCTTTTAACCGTGGTTCTTCTGTTTACCTTTCCACATTTTATTGAGTTTAAACTGTTTAAACAACCTTAATATCATACTAGAAAGCACTTCCAATTATAATGGAGTTATCAATTATAGTAAACTTTTAATCTGCTACAAGTTTTATTTGACAAGTAAGTGAATTTCAGCTGTCAAGTCTTCACATGAAAAAGCATCTACTCAAATGGAATTCCCGGAAATTCATTTGGACCCCTGTTCTCTGACATCGCCCCCGGAAACCAATGATGTGACCTGGCACGACCTGAAGAAACAGATTCACAGACTCCAAAGATCACTCTCTACAGAAAAGCAGAATTCAGGTGGCCGACATTCCCCATCGAGACAGACGTGCAGCGTTTCATCCTCTGGAATTTTCTTCTGTGGTCAGCTACTTTGGACTGACACCTCCATCGGACTTACTGGTACACGCCGCTGTGTTTCTCAAAGACTAACTTCAGCCAATTGCCTTGAGACTTTATAGGCCATGTCCCGTCGCCTGTAGGCTCTGCCCCAGAGGCAGAAAACTCCCCCTCCTTATTAGGTTATGCCCACAGAGGCATGAAGTGCCCCAAGAGGCAAGAGATGCCCCCAGAGGCATGAAGCGTTCCTAGAGGCAAGAAATGCCCTTTCGCCTGCTAGGCCTTGCCCTTTGAGGCACGAAAAGCTCCCCTTGGCATCACACTGGTTATTGCTGCTCGCCTATTTTGTTTTCCATGTCTTATGCCAGTTCTTTTGAAAACGCCTGTACGATATACATTTCTGTTCACCCCACAATGGCCATTAGTTAAAAAGAAAGAGGGAATTTTTGGTATGCATGAGACCCCTTCTGTTTCATTTGGTTTAAATCCCCCCTGCTTAACACTATTCTATTTACATAACCACTTCGTTCTATTTACATAACCACTGTTAACAAGTTCCACCCTCCCTCCAGGGCATTTGTGGTTCAGTGATAGCATTCTCACCTAATCTGCCCCCTCTTTGTCACACTCTGATTTTCACCAGTCACTTTTCTCTCCACCCTCTCTATGTCACATCCTGTTTCCACCTTACTTGGCAAGTATATATAAAGACAGCATTGTGAGTTTTAAAATACTGTACCTTGAGTTTAGCTTAGCTCGTCTTAGATTGTGCTGCGTCCTGCATGAATAAAGAGATACTGCCTACAGCTCAACCATGAGTCCCTGGTCGTCTGTTACCCGCCCGTGAAGCCAGCCCGGCGAAAACAACATAGCCCGTCAAAAACAACAGAGGAGCAATTATCAGAGTGGAATGTCCCTTGCAACATACATAGCCGAAACTATGTCTATTAACTATAACTATGTGGTGTGTCACTTGTTTTCTGGTAAATGGCCTACCTTTGGGGAAATAGAAACTTATCTAGAGGGCTTTCATTGTTTCAAAGGCTTATCTTCTATCAAGGAGAGAATTGCTCTTGGCATATTTATTTATTTATTTATTTATTTATTTATTTCCACCAGGGTTATTGCTGAGGTTCAGTGCATGCATGACCTTGGATCCATAATCAGGAGGTCCCAAGTTTAACCTTTGGCATTCCATGGGTCAAAGTGATATTCTGTTTCACCTCCCCCCTCTATCATATTAACAAATAAATTATTTTAAAGAATAACTTACATGGGGGCTGGCTGATGGTACACCTGGTTGAGCGCACATGTTAGAATACACAAGGACCCAGGTTAGAGCCCTCAGTCCTCACCTTGGTGGGCTGGTAGGGGGTAAGCTTTGCAAGGGGTAAAGTGGTAAAGCAGGTATCTCCCTGTCATTCTTCCCCTGTATCTTCCCCTTCCCTCTCAATTTCTAGTTGTCTCTTTCCAATAAATAAAGATAATTTTTTAAAAGAGAAAAATTAACTTAAGAGATCATATTAAAAAATCAGTGCAAGCAGATTAAGCCCACATGGCCCAAGTGCAAGGACCACCATAAGGATCTGGGTTAGGCCCCTGGCTCCCCACCTGCAGGGGGGTCGCTTCATGGGTGGTGAAGCAGGTCTGCAGGTTTGTAGCTTTCTTTCCCCCTCTCTATCTCCACTCTTCTCTCAATTTCTCTGCCATATATAACAACAGCAATGACAACAACAAAAGAGCAACAAAATGGAAAAATGGCCTCCAGGAGCAGTGGATTCGTAGTGCAGGCACTTCTTCTAGCGTTTGCCAGTGCAGGCACTGAGACCCAGCGATAACCCTGGAGACAAAAAAAAAAAAATCAAAATCAATGCCAGCATAACTATATCTCAGAATTTTTTTTCTCAAAGTCCTTACAAGCTGTTAGTTTTTTTCTTCTTCTTCTCTCTTTTCCTTCTTCCTTCATCTCTTTTTTTCTTTGTGAAACAACTTTTACATTCAGATATGAGAAAACCTGGATCATTTGCATAGCAAGGCAGATACTCCACCCAGTGAGTTATTCCTCCAGTCCCATGGTTTCATTTGTAAATCAATCATCACTTCAGATGGTCTCTTCCTTTAGTGCATTGCAGTTTTCCATTTACCTTAAAACCTATAGCACCAAAACAAAAATAACAGCAACTTTGCACTTTTTTCAATTTAAAAAGTTTATGGCTAAAAACTTTTCTATAAATAATAAATAGCTTAAAATATTTTTCAGACCCAGCTAAGACATAGATGTCTGGCTAAAAATGTAGAATAGTTTCAAGTATTTTTGTTTGTTTGTTTTTCATATAGTGTGTCCATAAGATAAATGAACATGATTCAAATCATAAATCAAAAGTATAAGATGAGACTCCAGGACTTATGATAAAGTTTTAATCTTGCTTTCAAAAATCTTATAAATATTGTCTTATGAACTGAATAAAATATGTATGTATGGAGTGTGGGGAGTACCCATTTATTTCATCAAAGACAACTAAGGAAGTAATCAGACAATGGATTCTTTATTTGGGAAAATGAACACACACATACTGACATATGCAGATCATATGGAGAGAATAGTAACTCCCTGATTTTTCTTGTTTTTTTAATCTCAATCTGTCCAGGTTCTAGCAGGTTAATTTTGTATTGTCCATGTTTTGCCCTAATTTTGTCTCTAATATAAGAGAATATTAATTTTGGTAATGCCCATTTTCTCAATTTTTTAAGTTTGCTTTCTAAGATCACAAGTTGTTTATAATAATTGTGATTTATGAAATGATTATGAATTAAAAGAAGGTCACTTGGATTCTTTTAGGGTTTTACTCACAACAACTACTAAAAAAGACTGTATACCACAAGGAAAACCGAATGAGGTATCTGAAAAGGTCATTGTTATGGTATTTCTTCCATTTGATTAGACTTACAGGGCCGCCTTTGATACTATAACTAGGAGGAATTCCATCCTGTATTTGCATCCTTCACACCTGCACTCCTTCCCTATTTGACTGCAAAGGCCATAAAATGCAGATGGAGCACCTGAAGACAAAGACTGAAGCACATTCCCTGAGGGTCCTGCCCTTCCTCTGAAGGGACTATAAAGCTGGGAAGACCAAGAGGCCTGGGGCTCTCTCTAGGTGGTGGTGGTGTGGGGGGCCAAGGGCACTAGGGGTGGGGAGAGGATGTGTATATGGATTGTTCTTTCTTCTCCTTTTTCTGTCTGTCCTTTGCTTGTTCCCATAAGTGTTCAATACCTGAAACATGAAAGGTTCTTTTGTGATTCTTTTATGCAGAAGTCAGGCTAGAACCCCAAAGGAGGGAACTGAGGAATGACTCCAGTTAGCTGCTCCTTCCCCCTTTACAGTTAGACTTTAAACTAAAAATGTTTTGCTACACCCTTCATTGATAGGTTATAGTAATTGTTTCCCTCTCTCCTTTTAATCTAGGTAGAAGCTGTAGCATTTTAAGCAATTAAAAAAAAAAGTAGAAGGAATTGTTTACCTACTTCTGGATCCTGGACTGAGGAAATTATGATATTTTGTTTCATTATTCTGGTTAGCTCTTGCTAAGTAAGAAATGCTACTGGCTTTAGGCTCTCAATATTCATAGACCATGTGGAGAAAAAGAAAATCACTTGGAGAAATATAGAAACTTCCTGGAAAAGAAAGACTGCTTATGCATATTCTAAATTACCCTAGTTCTTAAAAACATCACAATGGAAGCTATCAAGAAACAGAAAATGACTTCCTTACCTGAACCATTCAAATTGCAGATTCATGAGCAAACTAATCATTATTGATATATTGAGTCTCTAAGATCTGGGGCTATTTGATAAGCAACAGAGAAGTAGAAAAGGGAACATAGAGAATGTAATACAAAAAAAGTAAATTTCCTGAGAAGGGAGAAAATTTGGCACAAAAAAAAAGAAAAAAAACACAGGAATTTTCAGTAGAATAATACATAAACTCTGACTTAAGGAAAATTAGAATTTACTCCAAAACAAAAAAATTAAAGTGTCAATATGAGGGAGATAAATACATGGTGTGAAAAAAACAAAAGAAAAAGGAAAGTTCAAGTCAGGGAAGATAACATAATGATTATTTGAAAATACTCTCATGCTTAAGGCTCTAAAGTCCTAGGTTCAATCCCTTCCTCCACCATAAGCCAAAGTTGAGCAGTGCTCTAGTAAGGGGAGGGGAGAAGAAAGAAAGAAAAAGAAAAGTTGGTATAAATGTATTAACAAGGAAACAAGGAAAAATTGGGTCTAATACGTAAAAATTGAGTCTAAAACAATACAACAGCAAAATCTTTAAATGCCAAGAGCCATTTCTCTGCTTGATAGACGATAAGCTTTGAAACAATGGAAGCCCTCGAGACAAGTTTCTATTTCCCTGCAGGTAGGCCATTTACCAGAAAACAAGTGACACACCACATTGTTATAGTTAATAGACATAGTTTTACCAGAAAACAAGTGACACACCACATAGTTATAGTTAATAGACATAGTTTCGGCTATGTACACTGCAAGGGACATTCCACCCTGATAATTGTTCCCCCTCCTCCTTCTCCTCTTGCAATCCCCCTTCCCCAAAGCCTTATAATGCCTGTGAACACAATAAAATTTTGCAGATTGATCAGAATCCTGTCTTGCTGTCATTTCTTGTGTCTCCTGTTCCTTTCATTCCAGGTTCTTGGGTTCCTAGCCCCGTTCATGCCCCGCTGGCCAGGGCATCTGGCGCCTGAACGTGGGGTGAAGAAGCCTTCTGGACCTTGGAACGCTGCTGCTAGAGAGGATAGGCCTATCCGAAATTAACTGAGCCACCGCGGCCAAAGAGGTAACACACAGGCTCGCATAGATCGCCACGGAGCTGCCCGGCCATGAGTCAGATCTGGAGGAGCGTCACAGTGGTGCAAGGTAAGCATTACCATGGGACAGGTATTTAGCAAACAAGATTTATTTATTAAAAGACTCAGGGAGTCCCTCAAGACACGAGGAGTAAGGGTTAAGAAAAAGGATCTCAAGAAGTTTTTTTTTTATTTTGTGAGTGATGTTTGTCCATGTTTTCCCTTAAGAGGGGACTATTGATGAAAAAAGATGGGCTAGAGTAGGAAACTGTTTAAGAGATTTTTATGAAACCTTTGGTCCAGAAAAGATTCCAGTCCAGGCTTTTTCTTATTGGAATTTAGTAAATGATATACTCAAAGTCTATAAACATTGTCCTGATGTACAGTGAGTCATGAGAGAGGGAGAAAAACTCTTACAGGGACACTCCCAGCCAACTTCTGTTTGTGAGTCTGTCACTATTCCCATGCCTGATTCAGGAGACCCCACCCCTGAGGCTGCCTGCTAAGTTCCCTCCTATTAAAATTTACCCCTCTTTGACAACCTTAAGACCCCCCACCAAAGATGGGCCTGATGATAGTCTTTCTCCTGAAAAGGCCTTATCCCTTGATGAAGAGATGGCCAAATATCATAATCCTGACCAGCCACCCCTACGCTCTTCCTTGTCCAGACCACCTCCTTATGCCACAGCCCCTCCGTTTTGTGCTCCAGTCCTCAACTTGGGCAACATCATTGATTATACCACCAAGGCTAAAACTCAACTAGCACAAAAAACAGCTTCCCTTAGAAAATTAATAGAAGGAAAATGAGAGCATTTACAATTAGTTAAAGAATGGTGGGCTCTTGATTTGGCATTATCTTAAAATTAGCCAGCCAAAAAGATCCAGCTTTTTTTTCCCCAGAGCTCTCAGAAAGCATTAAATCAGTTCTTCGTGAGATCTTATCTGGCTAGCAAGCTGTTTTTTAAAGAAGAATGAAATCAATCAAACAAGACGTTCTCTTTAACTTAAAAGCTATTAATAAGAGAACCAGTACACACTTTTGATAGAAATTTAATGATTTGTTTCTTTAAAACACTAAAATGTACCTTAGCCCAGAAAAAGAACTTTCAAAGATTTTTGTCCGTGCTTCTCTGTGCGTGGCAGTAAACTAAACCTCCCTGTTCCATCCGTGCAGCCAATCATAGCACAGAGCTCCTGCTCCACAGATTGGCAAAGATTTCAGTCAATCATCCCCTAAGCCACAAACTTCCCTGGGGGAGTGGGTGGAGTGGATGTGAGTTAGAAATCCAAAAGCCGCTTTTCAAAGGGAAAATTTTTCTTTTCACCAAGAATGTCTGTTTTAAATCTGTGTGCTAACCTTGTTTTCATTAATGTGTGTTAACCCCTAAGTAACGAAAGTTTGTTTTAAGTTTTAAATAAGATTTAGTTAAGCTAAATGTGGTTTTAAAGATCTCGACTCATAGAGTTGGCACACCTTTACCAGAGTAAAATATAGGACAGTTTTGTTACTTCATTAGTTACAGCATCAATTCATTAGTTAAAAGATTTTCTGAGATCTCTAGGTGTGGTAAAACACCTTTGCAGTCTCTCTCACTCTTGTGAAAATTCTAAACCTTAACAGCATCCCAATACCAACTGCCACTGTTTGTAACAAATTCCATGCTTGACTGGCTTTCTAATAACCCAGTCTGGGTAGAGCAGTGGCCTTGCCAGGAAAAAAGGGTTAAACGTGCTATTCCTAGCCTGATAAAAATTTTTATTCAGCAGATGTGATTCAACAAAATTATTTAGTGTAAAATGGTCATCTAAAAAAAATGTTAACAGTAAAAATTTATTTTGAACATTTCAGCTATAAGGTTTATCTTAGCTTTTTAAGTTACCTATCCAAATCAAAGTGAAAGATCAATTAAGTTGTGTACCCACCCTTGTTCATAGCTGCCCTAAGGGTGTGATAGCTTTGTGATAAGCAAAGATCCTAACAAACAAAGTTTAACATTTTACTTAAAATTGTTTAAGTGACTCAAAAAAAAAAAAAAAGGTTTTAAAATACTTTCTTAACTAAACAGGCAAAACTGGCTTGGGTTAGTAAAAGATAACACAATGGTTATGTTAATTGTTTACATGTCAAAGGCTTTTGCTCTGATAAATGAGGTTTAATTTAAATAATATATGTAAAAAAAATTTCCAGATAAAACTTATCAAATAAATATGAGACAGCCTAATTTAGAGCTGTATAGATGTTTTAGCTAACATTTTTAAATTTTGTTCAAAAAGTATGCCCCTGGTTTTCCCTGAGAAAGAACTTTAGATATTAAAACACAAGAGAGACTAGGTAAAAAGTTAAGAGAGTTTTATGTCTGATATAGACAAAAATGCTCTGGTTAAAGCTTTTATTTTAAAACTTGGTAAGAGATTTTTTTTATCTTACTCATGAGCTAGTTACTTTTGCTTTTACAGTGACTCCTTCTGATAAAGTTGTTACTGAGATAACTCCCCTATTTAGAAAGACTACAAAAATTATTATCAAATAATTGTCTTCTGAAAAGTACAGATTCTACATGTCAAACTTTAATCAGTTATTTTAGAGAGTAAAAAATTATCTGGCTTGTTTTAAGACACTGTCAGAGGTTTATTCTTGATAAATTAAGGTAATACATTGATCTTCTGGTCTGATAAAAGATTAGTTTTGGTAAATCCTGATTTAACAAAATTAGTATTTTAAACATTTAAGCTATGAGGTTTTATTTTAGCCTTTTAAGTTGCCATATTAGAGTTCTAAAGAGCAAAATCTATTAAGAGTTTTATATCTACTTACTCATGATAGCTTTGTGATGAGTAAAGATCTTAGTAAACTAAAGTTATAATAGTGTGCTTAAACTGATCAGTTGAAAATAATGCTAAAAAATGGTAAACATTTAATCGTGTCAACACATTAGGTATTGACTTTCTATGACATATTGGTATATTTTAATAAAGAGCCTTCTAAAATCATATAAAAAAACTCAAGCCAATTCTAACCATTAGATCATCAATTAACTTGGTACAAGTTCTCTCCCTAAGTAAATAATTATAGGTACATCTGCACATGAAGAACTGACTGCTCATATGGTAAGATTTAAAACTAAACATTTTTCTTTTTTATTTATGGGTGTGTGATGACTCCTAAAGTCACTCATATCCTAAAATTTTTCTCATTTCTTTACAAGCCTCTTAAAATTTTAATGCTTGACCTGCCATAGTGAGAGCACTTTACTGGCTCCTGCATTGTTTAATTAAGATCCTGCTATTCAGACTTTTAAGATTAATCACCATTGATAAAAGCCAATGCTCTCTGGCAGATTGATGTAATTCACCTGCCCATATTTAGTAAACAAAAACATTTTTTTTTCTCAGTTGGTATTTTTTCTAAATTTATGTGGGCTACAGCTCAAACAAGAAAAACTAAAACACTTCAGCTCAATAATAATAAAAAAAACAAGGGGAATGCACCCCCCAGTATTCAGTTGGCTAAAGTGTCAATGAAGTAACTATACTGACTTTTTAATATTTACAAAAATTCAAATTGTCCATTTATAATATCTCATTGACAAAGCCACCCACTTTTCCAGCCATAGAGACATATTTCTTCTTTTTCTTTTTTCAACATGTTCTTGCAAAATCCACAGTCCCTGTTGGCAAGTCCTTACCACAAAGGATGCCATGGCAGTATATACTCCAGCTAACCACACCAGCCTTTCCAAGTCTTCTCTTTCTGCTGACCTACCACTACTGACTTCATCTTTGCATGTTTATTGACTGCTCACTTTTCTCAAAATATTCCTCATGTTCAAGGAACCTCACCTAATGTGTATGCACCTCCTCTGTGTTTTGGTACAACACCACCCTATATTTTCATGTCAATTCTTCTCTACCTGGTCCTTGCCTCCTAGTTTTACTTGTTCCACAGCTGACCCTCTATGAAGAAGAAAAATTTCATCATTTGGCACTGACGACCACCAGAGGACCAGACGTGCTGTGTTTTTTCCCCTGGACATCACATCCACTGACTGCTTCCCTTAGACTTGCTGGTGGCACACTAGGACACTCTATATATTCCTCCCATGAATTTTCTGACAACTTACAACAGGTTATAGACTCCACCACAAATAGTCTTGTGTCATTACAGAGCCCCTTATGGGAACCTTGATTAGTCTTTTGTTAATTATTACCTTAGGACCCTTTATTTTCAATAAGATTACTGATTTTATAAAACAGCAAGTTGACTCCTTGGCATCAAAACCCTTACAAATACATTATCATAGAGGCCTGGCTGAACCTGAGGGTGACAGACCTCCCTTTCAGATGGCATAAAACTCAGAATTATGCATCAAGACATCCAAACTTGGCAGGGCAAGGACACCAGTAAGAGGTGCAAGGCAAATCACTGCAGGGGGAGGACCCTATAGTCTGCCTCTGAGTCCCCCGTGAAGCAAATCTGATTTGCATGGAGGTTGGTGTCAGCAACAAAAATTGTCTGCCTGGAAACCGTGGCTCTGCCTCCCCTCCCCAAAAGACACCAAGAGCCTTATAAGATGCAGGAAGACTGGTTTTGCATTCACCACACGGGAGGAATCAGGTCAATTCTTCTCCCCTCTGGTTAATGCACACCAAATATGCTGTTAAGGTCTCTACCCCTCACCCCCAATTTCCTGCCTCAGTTAAATTATAACAAAGGGAGGAGATGCTAAGAGCAATTTCTCTGCTTGATAGAAGATAAGCTTTGAAACAATGGAAGGCCTCGAGACAAGTTTCTATTTCCCCGCAGGTAGGCCATTTACCAGAAAACAAGTGACACACCACATTGTTATTGCTAATAGACATAGTTTCGGCTATGTACGTTGCAAGGGACATTCCACCCTGATAATTGCTCCCCCTCCTCCTTCTCCTCTTGCAATCCCCCTTCCCCAAATCCTTATAATGCCTGTGAACACAATAAAATTTTGCAGCTTGATCAGAATCCTGTCTTGCTGTCATTTCTTGTGTCTCCTGTTCCTTACATTCCAGGTTCTTGGGTTCCTAGCCCCTGTTCATGCCCCGCTGGCCGGGGAATTTAAAGTTTGAAAATGAGATATAGATGTAGGAAAATTATAAAGTAGAAAGATATATAAAATATAAATGTATGTTTTTAAAAAAATTTTTATATTTATTTATTTTCCCTTTTGTTACCCTTATTGTTTTTTATTGTTGTTGTAGTCATTATTGCTGTTGTTATTGATGTCATCATTGCTGGATGAGAGAGAAATGGAGAGAGGAGGGAAAGATAGAGAGGGGGAGAGAAAGATAGACACCTACAAACCTGCTTCACTGCCCGTGAAGAGACTCCCCTGCAAGTGGGGAGCCAGGGGCTCGAACCAGGGTCCTTATGCCAATCCTTGCATATATAAATGTATATTAACTTACTTATAAAGTAAAATATATTAACACATATTGATAATTTAATATGATAGCTTTTTTAAAAAAATTGCAATTATTAATTACTGGCAGAAATTTAAAATGAACAGTTATAAGGTTAGTATGTTTGGTTAATATTAGGTTTGTATGAGTTTATCCATAATGTGTTTCTATTTTTGAGTGGTACCTTTCCTTCCCCCCTCTCCCCTAAACACTTTTACACACTCAACAATAATTCAGAAATATTATTTGCAGTACATTTATTTGAGATTGAAAACTTTTATAACTTTACCATGGTATGATTTTATAATGGCTTTACTTTATAGTTAGTTACTGCTGTTAATCTTTTAACTATGCTAAATTTATAAATTAAACTTTGTCATATATATATATATATATATATATATATATAAAATAGACATTTATATAAATGTTATTGTAGTATATATAATAAAAACTATATCTAGGCTTCAGCTGTTTTATCCTTTAGCTGAGGATATTGGATCTCATCTCTCTTAGATAACAGAGGATAACACTATGTTAAAATAATTAAAATTGTATTAAATGAAATTTAAATAACATTAAAAATGCTCTACTACCTCAATAAGGGCAAGAAGCTGGCATAGTTTAATGATGGCCCTTTTGGCCACTATCAGGCCACTCATTATCCCGGGCCCTACTCAGGTAATCATGGTATTCCCACATAGAAATGATGACCTAGGCCTCTAACAGATCCCTCTCACCACCATCACTGGTCATCATAAACCTTCTTGTAGGCCTCTACAGGATTTTGCCTAATGTAGAGCAAGAATAGTAGAAACTGCCCCACTCTTTTATTATTATTAATTATTATTTTTATATTACAGAATAACATGGCAACAGGGGTTTTAATCCACACCATTCTCACCATCTAAGTTCTAAATTTTAATTTTCCCCATTGTAATTCACCACAGTTCCCCTAAGGTTATAGACATAAGCCAACCATCATCTCTATAACTATCTGTCCACATTTATGCATAGTTACCTGTTGGCATGCTTCTAATTCTGCTTTTAAAACCCCTTCTGTTTCATTGGTTTAATCCCCCCTGCTTAACACTGTAATCTATTTACATAACCACTGTTAACTAAGCACCACCCTGCCTGCAGGGTATTGGTTTAATCCCCACTGATTCATGATGTCTTATTGCTCCACCCCCTCTCCTAGTATACCTTGATTTCCACCAGTCTTTTTTCTCTCCAACCGCTCTACGTCACATCCTGTATCCACCCTACTTGGCAAGCATATATAAGGACAGGATTGTGATTAGAGATAGCTTAGATTGTGCTGTGTTCCATATGAATAAAGAGATACTGCTTCCCAGCTCAGCCATGAGTCTCTGGTCATCTTTCTCCCACCTGTGAAACCAGCCCGGCAGTTATCCCCCCTTTTTTTCTGAAATGGTAGATCACACAGTGGCTATGCTAATTATTCTCATGCCTGAGGTTTCCTTTCCTGCACACACCTAGGGTGTGTCTCCATCTTGAATGGGTGTAACAAAAGGTTAAAAAAACGTTGTTGATATGTAAAAGTCTCAAATTCCTTCTCTATTAGAAATTTTAGATTGTGCTGTGGTTATGCTAATAACAAGTTTTGTTTCATAGTAAGTAAATTGCAGCCAACTGCCTTTGGGACTCTAGGCCGTTCCCCAACCCCATGCAAATGCCTGTTGAGGCAAGTACGCCCCCCAAGAGACAAGAAACGTTTTTTTTTTTTTTAAGCTGATAAAGTTTTACCCATAGAGGCAAAAAAATGGTCACCTCAGGCTTTCCCTTGGCAGCACACTGGTTCTTGTTACTTGCTTACATGTTTCTCCATGTTTGTGCCAGTTTCTTTTTTAAAAAATGCCTGTATGATAGAGGTTTCTGTTCACCCCACACCCCTGATACTATGGTCATTTAGTTAAAAAGAAAAGGGGGAATTGTTGTATGCTTTACATTGGGTTGTTCTAGCTCTCCCCCTGCCAAGAAAATTGGTTCAGTATTGCTAGTTTCGCGGGCACGCTTGTCCCCATCCCAAGGAGCCCCGAGAGAGTTCCAGAGTTCCAGAGTTCCAGAGTTAGAGAGTGCTTCGCACCGCCGCGGGGGAAAAAGGCAGCAGAGTTCTGTTTGGTGATTAGTTTGGTTTAGTTTATGAATCATTGTTCCTGAATAAAGAAATACAGCTCTCATGCCCAGCCGTATGTCTCTGTTACCCGCCCATGAAGTTAGCCTGGCTAGCTGGAGCCTCCAAATTTTAACAACAAGCTATTATGAATTGTACTGCTATGAACATAGGAGTACACACTTCTTTTTGGTTGGGTGTTATGGTTTCCTCGGGGTATAACCCCAGGAGAGGAATTACTGGATCATATTGAAGGTCCATGTCTAGCCTTCTGAGAGTTTTCCCGACTGCTCTCCACAGAGGCTGGACCAATTTACATTCCCACCAGCAATGTAAAAGGGTTCCTCTGTCCCCACAACCTCTCCAGCATTTGTTGCTGCTGTCCTTTTTGATGTATGCCATTCTTACAGGAGTGAGGTGGTATCTTAGTGTTGTCTTAATTTGCATTTCTCTGACAATCAGTGACCTAGAGCAGTTTTTCATATGTTTGTTAGCCTTTTGGATCTCCTCTGAGGTGAATGTTTTGTTCATATCCTCTGCCCATTTTTGGATGGGGTCATTTGCTTTTTTGGTGCTAAGTTTGCTGAGCTCTTTATATATTTTGGTGATTAGTTTCTTGTCTGATGTATGGCATGTGAAGATCTTCTCCCATTCTGTGAGGGGTCTCTTTGTTTAATAGTTTCTTTGGAAGTGCAGAAGCTTCTCAATTTGATGTTGTCCCACTGGTTTGTTTCTGCTTTATTCTTCCTTGCAATTGGGTTTGATTCCCAGAAGATGGCGGACTGAGAAGCTTCTAGTGGCTTGAGCTCTGACCACATCTCCTGGAAATGGTAGGATTTTCTGCCTTTAGTAGGCCATTCACTAAGGGGTCCTAGCGGTGACACCAAGGAGGTGACTATAACTTAATTTTGGTTAAGAATTAGAGTAGAAAAAAAGGGAAAATATTTTTTTCCTTTTAATTATTAAGCACGCCTTGTCCCCTTAACCCCCCCCCCAAACCAGTCCCTGGGGACCAGCTCCTAGCAGGCTGCCCTGCTGAGCTTTTGTCTTTATCAAATTCCTATCCCACCAGGGAGTATCATTCATTCTAAGTCTATACCCTTCTGAAACCTCTGGCCTTTTTTCTTTCTAAATAGCCAAACCCCCCCACCTCACCCTGCATAGCTAATTAAATAATTTAAAATAAATAAATTAAAAAAACCTTTCCTTTCACTGCTCTTTTATGACTGTTCTTTTTCTTATCTTTTTCTTTTTTCTCTCTCTTTCTTTTTTTTTCTTTTTCTCATTCTTGTCATCCTTTCTTCCTTAATCCTACAGCTTCCAAAGCCACAGGCCCCAGCCCCCACACCACCAAACAGTGTGCTTTTTTGAATTCACTGATACACATTTGGAAATTATTTTGGGGAAGAATTCTGACTCAGTGTGGAGTGACTCACTGCGAGTGTCTCTGCTCAACTTCCCTTCCTCCTTTAGCCACCCCTAGAATATACAGTGGATAGTAGATTTGCATAATTGTCTAGTTCAGCTATCCTTTTCTAGTCCTGAGGTGTTTTTTTTTTCTCATTCTTAACAGTCAGCTGCCTCTGATCACAAGGTTTGAGGTAATCTGGGACAGGGTTTTTATTTTATTTTATTTTATTTTACCCTGCTCTATTTTACTATTAATATTATATATAAAGGCATATATCTTCCCCCCCTTTAGGTTGATCAGAATTAACTCTTAGCATATATTTCAGTGCTAGGGTAGTGGGCATCTTATCTATTGTGGGAGGAACTTGTCTCCTTAATCCTACCTCCTCTACAGACTCTCCCCTCCCTCACCCTCCTAGCTAATCAAAAAAATAAATTAAATTAAATTAAAAATAAAGTAATCAAAAAAACCTTTCCTTTCATTGCTCTTTAATTACAGCTCTTTTTCTTATCTTTTTGCTTTTCTCTCTTGTCCCTTCTTTCTTTTTCTTTTTCTTTTTTTTTTATCTTGTCATACACTTCTTCCTTCTTCTTTGCCTTTCTGAATTTGTGAATTATTTTGGGGAAGAAATCTGACTCAGAGTGGACTCTCTATGTGTGTATCTCTGCTCTACTTCCTTTTCCCCTCTTGTTACCCCTAGAATATACGGTGGATAGTAGATTTGCATAACTGTCTATTCTTGCTATTCCTTCTTTCTTTTCTCTTTCTTATTCACTGGGATTTGGTTTCTATTTTTTCACGGACTGGAGAAATTGTTTGGCTAACTGGTAACTATTAAACTGCTTCAATACTTGCTTCAGTTGCAACTGTAATTCCTGAGGTTGGTGAGTGCAATTGTCATAAAGGTATTTAGTACAGTGTTGTTTGTACTCAAGACACAACAACTGAGGAACAATAGAGCTTATACACATTTCTATAATAATCTTAATATGTAATAGTGTTATAATGTAGATTCTTTGACAATTTACTCCATTAATCCTATTCTCATGAATATACATTGTAAAATCAAAAGCTATAAAATTACTAATTTTCTAATTTTTTAAAAATTAATATGTTATTTCATCAGCTGAGTGGCCCTATGAATTATTATATATCTAAAGCATATATCTATGAAAACTTAAGGCTGTCTTTTTAAAAGAATTTAAGTTTATCTTAAAAAAATGTATAGTAATCACACAGGATAATTTATTTATTTATTATTAACAGCCTAATATTTATTTATTTTAGTAGTAAATTCACAGTAGTGATTTAATTCTTTATAACAAGATTCATAAATTACAAAAGCTACCCAGAAATACTTACATCAATTTACAGTTGCAGGGTCAGTATGCTGTAGGGCTATTTTAATATTAACATATTCTGTGCTACTTGTAATGAATGCATATTCATCTATCTCAAATTTTAAGTTGTACTGAGAAGTTCAGAGTAAGGCTTATAGTTATTTTAAGATTGGAATTGCAAAGTGTTCTAAATTGGTGCCTAGGATTATTATTTGAGCATATATCAAAACATCTATGGGAAAAATCCCAGCAAGAGGGTCTCAATGCTTTTTTCTGTTGTAATTCCAGTAACTTTAGTTGTTGTAGGGTCAAGATATTTTCCTTTTTATTTATCTTTTCAAGCTACCCTGCTGGGCTAGCTTTGCGGGTGGAAGACAGACGACCAGGGACTCGTGGCTGAGCTGGAAACGCAGTTCAATCTTTATTGATGAGCAAGAGCATTGCAATCTATCTAATCTCCATTCATTAGAAAATACTGTCCTTTATATATCTCTTGAGGTGCAAGTGTCAGGAATAGGAAGTACATAGGATAAGGGGATGGGGAGAAGGAAAAAAGGGCATGAACCAGTGGGGATTAAACCAGTGCGGGTCTCAAACAAAACAATGATTATGTAAATAGACCACAGCATTAAGCAATACAAGCAAACCTAACATGATGATCAAAACAGAAGGTCTTAGAAGCAGAATTAGAAGCATACCAACTACCAACACTACCCTGACAAGAGTGAACAAACAAAAAACCCTATCCCCACCTAGTACTACTTTTATGCCTATTTGTTTCTTTTACTTAAATGTGCTATGCACTGGTTCCCTTTCATTCTTTATTGGAACATGCCTCTCTAAGATAACATACAAATTGCCTCATTGTTTACTTTTCTCTCCCCTGTAGACCCAGAAAACATGAATATATGTGTTGATTAGGAAACTACTTTCTTTGCTCCTTTATTTTGTTTTATTCATTCCATTGCACTCTGTATACTTTTTAAAAAATTTTTCTTTCTCTAACTCTGGAGCATTGATTAGTGTCCACAGCATAATACTGGTCAGATAAAAGTAGACAATTCTGTCTCCAATTCTGGTGACAACTTCCACAATTTTTCCACCAAGTATTGTGAATCTTATGCTCTAATTATCTACACCAAGCAGTTCACTGACACCAACTAAATGTCTGTCATTCAACTCAGTTTTGTTTACTTAGAGTTAGTGCAGACCTCATCAGTTCATTCTTGGTTCCATGTGACTGACTGTCTTCACAGTCTATCTACAAATAAGTGCTAAGCTCTCCACATTTTTGTTTCACTAATGACATATATAAGAGATTTCCATTAACACCTCACCATTTCCTAATTTTTTAGAATGACTCACAGAACTCAGGAAAATCATCAGTAGTTTTATTATGAATGATACAACTCAGAAACAAGCAAATGAAATATGTGTAAGACAAAACATAAAAGCCTACAGTTTCATAATATCTCTATATATGCTACTTTTTCAGCGTCTTAGTGTAAACAGTAACTTGAAAGATTGACAAACTACTTTGATTATGGTCTATTGTAGAGGTTAAAGTAAACTGGTAAAATTATCAGCAATTAGAAACAATAAAATAACTCACTCAGGTGATATTCTCTTTTGCTGCATGCTTGGCCCACTTTCCAGCCTGTCCCCACCATATTTTAGGTCCCTTTTTCTACTTTTCTGTCTCATTCTGTCTTAAAGTCATCCTGGAGTAGTATAGTCATATAGATGACAAACAAAACTATGGCTATTGAACTACCTCCATTCTCTCTCATCTCCTGAGACTAGAGGCTATGGCTAAAAAACCCTGTCCTCTGATCACGTGAATGGTTGCAATAGTTAGGAAGCCCAGACTACATTATAATGCCCTATCAATATGTGTCTCATCAGCATAAACCTAAAGTGGTTGAAATGGATTTGTTGTGAATAATAAAAGATATTCTTCCTATTCCAGAAATTCTAAAGGCTTTAGGAATTCAGTGCCAGAAACCAATTCAGTATCTACACTTCTTGTTTCTTTTCAGTAATGGTCCACTATATAGAATGACATAGAGTCTCATCCTCTGTTTAACCAGAATTTACAACCTTCCCCTAGGCAATAGTTGTAGCTCTTTTGTTTGTCTTGAATGTTTCTTATGCTTTGCTCTTCAGGACTGAGATACTTTGTTCTTAGATGATTCTATGACTCTTCGGACTCTTTGATAACCTCAATAAAAAGTACTGTCAGTACCACAAGTAATTTTTTCCCCTCTTTTTCCTTATTTCTTTTATCCCCCACTGGAATTATTTCTGGGAATCTGTGCCTTTATGACAACTCTACCATTCCTAGGGGCAACTTCCCCACCCCCTTACTTTTTTCTTTTTTCTGATAAAAGACAGAATGGGATATAGTGTGAGAGAAGAAAGGAAGAGTGACAGAGGGGGAACTCCTGCAGCACTACTGAACAAATCATGAAGGTTTTACCTTTTGCAGGTGGGACTGTGGGTTTGGACCCCCCCATCCAGTGGACATGGTAATGAATGTTCTCACCAGTCCCACAAAATCCATTGTCTCATTTTAATTAGCCAGAGGATTGACACATTTAAGGACAGAATTACTTTGCTTGATAGCTAAGTTTTTAAAAAATATTTTTTAATTAGCTAATATTCTCCTATGTAATTAAAATAACAATAATAGTGATAAAGGAAGGAAGATAATTCAAATGATAAAAATGATTAATTGGACTACTCACTGAAATTTTCTTGCTTGAAACTAGCAAGTTATTATTTTTATTTTATTTACTTATTTTCCCTTTTGTTGCCCTTGTTGTCTTTTTATTGTTGCTATAGTTATTATTGTTCTTATTGTTGTCATTGTTGTTGGATAGGAAAAAGAGAAAAGGAGAGAGGAGGAGAAGACAGAGAGGGAGAGAGAAAGACAGACACCTGTAGGCCTGCTTCACCACCTGTGAAGCGACTTCCCCACAGCTGGGGAGCCTGGGGCTCAACCCGGATCCTTACTCTGGTCCTTGTGCTTTGGGCCACATGCACTTAACGTGCTGCACTACCACCCAACTCCCAAGCAAGTTATTTTTAAAATACTTACCTTATTTTAATACAAATGAGAGATTATAGGACATTTTTCTAATTTATCTGGTGCCAAGATTCAAACCTGAGGTGAATACATAGGTAAATCCTGCACTCTATTTGCTGAGCTATCTCATTCACCACAATAAAGTTATAAAGTTCTATGAACTCTGGTTTTAGCAAAATAATCAATTTCATGCTTCTCTTAGTTTTATATTGGGTATTAATATATTTCAATTTATACTTTTAGTGTTAGATTTTCTTTCTAGAAGAATCTTGTGCTAAATTTATGTTCATTGTAATTTGGAGAACATTTCTACTGTTGGGAAATTGTGAGGATGTGGTAGAGCCTGGCAGGGCTTGACCAGATGAGTGCATCTATCCTATCAGTCTCTTTCTCTACCAAGAGGTTGAGCAAGGAGGGACAGGAGAAACCCCAAGGTTTGCCCCGTCTTAACAGATGCCCTGCCTCACAAAGCACCCTGAATTCCTGATACTATGGCCTGCTCCCTTATTATCTACATAGTCATTGTTCTGCCTGAAAGATCCCCACCCATTCCATTCCTTTGATCTATCTTCTTTCTACCCTCAAGACCCTCCTGGCCTGCAGGGTATTATTAATCCTACCAGTTAAAACCCTTGCAACAAGTTGCTAAGGAAGTTCCTAGCTTTCCAGCCCCCCTTTGCCTTTCTCACCCCTTTCCTAGCCATTTCCATTTCCAACTTTCCACTTCCAGGTCAAACTTTTAAAAGCCTTGGCTCTCTGATCAATAAAGAATTAAACTGTTTCACTGCCAAGAGCTCTGTTCCTGAGTCATGTCCCTTGCATCACTGAGAGAGTAGCACCCCAGGCTTGCTCCAATCAGGTTCTCTCCAATGCAGAGAGTACACGCCCAGGAAGAGGCACCACCACGCTAGCCCAGCAACTACGATAAGCATGTCTGTTTACATTGCAGAAGCAACAAAATTTAAATCTATTTAATTTTAATCTACTTACTTTATACTTAAAGAGCAACACACATTTGTGGTCTGGGAGGTGGCGCAGTGGATAAAGCACAGGACTCTCAAGCATGAGGTTCTGAGTTTGATCTCTGGCAGCACATGTCTGGTTCTTTCTCTATCTCCTTTCTCATAAATAAATAAAATATTTTTAATAAAAGCAACACACAGTCGTGATCTTCTCATATTCCTTTTCACCTTTTACTAAATAAAAAAGAACAAGGTAAAGCATTAGTCATTTCCATCACTGTACATGAAATTCATCTGAGGCAAATCAAGCAATATAGGTGAAGACTTCAAAAAATGTAGCTTTTCTTGAAAATATTTTGGATTACAACAGTCTACTTAGTCGAAAGATTCAATGCCAATGCTTAAAATCAACATGAAGCTGTAAGTTGATCATATATGAAGAAGGAAAACAATATTTATTTCCAAAGCTAAATATGAAACAAAGAAAAAATATGAAATTCTTCTGTAACATAAGGTAGGCAGAAATTAATCATATGTTCAATTTCCCAAGAATAAGATAAAATGACATTTAAAGTATTTTAAAATGGCACGTTGTACATTGACTTTGAAGATATTATTCCAAAGTTCTAATAATAGAACATAATCCATTTCAGTTAGACTTCAGTTAAATGTGTTTTTGATGTAATAATGCATTAACATAATATTCCAATATTTTAAATTATGACTTCAGGTCATGACTAATTAATCTATTGGGTTTTATTAGACTTTAAGACCTAGGAATAGTTGCTAAAAGAAAAATGATGTTTTAATGACAATTTTAAAGTGATTTAGTCTTTAAAAGGAAATATGGCTTTAAAAGTTCAAAATTAAAATTGAAGCAGTGTTTAATTTCCTTCATTTGTTTGGACTAAGAATTGATAGGCATTACTAAATAAGTGGGTACAGTGAAGTTTGTTTCTATAACATTCTTTTTTATTGATAAACTGTCCATGTTTTAGAAGATATATAAGCATTACATAAGGGCAGGGAGACAACATAATGTTTGTATAAATTTGTTATGTCTGAGACTCCAGCTTCCCTGGTTCAACCACTGGAACCACCAGAAGCCAGAGCTGAGTAATGCTCCAGTATACCTCTCTCACTGTATCTTTCTCTCTGTGACTCTCCTCAATAAAATCAAATAAGTAAAATATTTTTAATAAATGATACAATGATTTGTTGAGTGACAAAACATTAATATTCTGTTAGAAACATATGCATACTTCAAATACCAAATAAATATTGGAATTACTGAGCTTGATTAATTAACTATCAAGAAAAAAGGTTATGATATTTTAAATGGTTAACAACACTCCAAATAATTAGACTTTGTGACATATGGAAGATAGGATTAAAATCAAATCTCCAAGTCCATCTTGAAAGTTTTATTAGAACCTAGTTAAATCAGAAATTATGAAGTATGACAATTTGCCCTAGTTATTAGTTACATATTGATTGGAGTGGCTCTTTTGATCTAAAATTATGAAAATTACTTTTACACTATCTTTTCACAGAACTATTAGAAAGTGTATAACTACATATGAGTCTCATACGATGTTTCTGTTGGACAGCCAGCTTTTGATGATTGGTTTCACTAGTGGCCCACCAAAGAGATGGAATCAGGTTTTAGGTCCATTTTAATAGGGTTAATTTATAAATATAATTGGAGAGTTTTCCAAGATTATAATACCTTGGAATTACCTATTGCACCAGTAGTTGAGACTCTTTAAATGGAAATTCCCTAAAAATCTCAGTGGTTATTGAATTTAACCTGGAAACTTGACAAAGTAAAAAATATATAAAACTTCATGCCTGCAGTATCATGAGCATGAACCCTATGCTATAAATTAATCTGTCCTCTAAGGCATTTGAGAAAGTTAAAAGTTAAATATTGCGGGAGTCTGGTATTAGCGCAGCGGGTTAAGTGCACGTGGCACAAAGCCCTAAGACCTGAGTAAAGATCCGGGTTTGAGCCCTGGCTCCCCTCTTGCAGGGGAGTCACTTCACAAGTGGTGAGACAGGTCTGCAGGTTTCTTTCTCTCCCCCTCTCTGTCTTCCCCTCCTCTCTCCATTTCTCTCTGTCTTATCCAACAACAACAACAATAATAACTACAACAATAAAACAATAAGGGCAACAAAAGGGAATAAAAATAATAATAAAGATTTAAAAAGTTAAATATTGCTAAAGATTCACACTTGAATGATTCCACTGCTATGGCTGACTTTTTTCTTTTCATTTCTTTTCTTTTCCTTTTTCTTAGATAGAGGATAATATGGGGGCAAGGGGGAGACACCATAGAAACACTCCAGTGCTGGTAAAGCTTTCTCTATGCAAATGCTCCCATGTGAAGTCCAAAGTTAAATAATCTAATTATCTTTGGTTAATTTACCTTCCATTAGATGTCTTAAATTTAAATAAGATGATATTTGAATATTTTGTCTTTCCCAGGTCAATTTAAATACCAACTTTTCTTTTCTTTTTTTTAATTTCTTTATTGGGGAATTAATGTTTTACATTTGACAGTAACCAACTTTTCTTGAAGAGCTTTCCCAACTCTTTCATACAGAAGTTATTGCTATTGTATTTAATTCTACAAATCCTTGTTAAAATAGTGTGATTTGGCACCTTACAAAGAAGCACAGATATAAACAAGAACAATTCATATCTCTCTGTCCTCCCAGAAGAAAGTACTTGTATTTTCTTTTAGCACTCAAATTATTCTGTCTGTGTTTCTCATTATCTTCTAATGAAGGACTCTTGTTTTATTCATCTCTTTCTTCTCAGCACCCTGGTGAATGCCCAACTCATAAAAAATTTTGATGAATGGAATTGTTGAAATGAAATATTTCCCTTCTCATGAAAGTTTAATATCTTTTTCCTATTAAGGAAGATCATTTCTAATTTTCATCACAAAAATGGTTTTCTAACATGAGAGTTTCAATGTAATCAGTATAGAAAAGCATGCTACAAAGGAGCAAATGGGAATCTGGCTTCAGTCTTGTAAATACAATTGTAGTGCAAGAGTTGACTGTCTCTTCACCCTTGTTTCTTCCTATCTTGGTGCAGATTCTGACTCTAAGAAAGATAACAACATCCCTGGATAAATTGATTAAGAACATAGGAGAGTGGGGGTATAGTAGATGATCCATCTGTCTACATCTTGCATGATTTGTCATGCATTGTTTAACCATTTTGTAAGTTTTACTCTGGGAAATGGATTTGAGTTTCACAACAAAGCTATCTGTGTACGTTGCCTTAAAAAAATGTTTATGGAAATGCTTAGGGAACTGAGAGGTAACTCATGTGGTAAAACTCATACTTTGCCATGCACAAGGCCTAAGTTTTTTCCTTGGACTTCACATGGGAGCACTCGCATAGAGAAAGCTTCACTAGCATTGCAGTGTTTCTGTGGTGTCTCCCCCTCACCTCCAGCTCCATTTTATCTTCTATCTAAAAAAAAAAAAAGGAAAAGAAAAAAAAGAAAGAAAGAGAGGAAGAAAAATGGAAAGAAAAAAAGTGAGCCATAGCAGTGGAATCATTCAGGTGTGAAGTTTTATCAATAACATAACTACAAAAAGAGAGGAAATAACCATCTTTGTAAACTACAAAATGCTACACAATTTCAGTAATTTGAATCTTAATACAATAGCACACTTGTGGATTTTTTAAAAACACTTTACATAAAGGTAAAAACTAAATGAACATTTAATTTCTCTGGTTCATATTGGAATCAGATTCTATGAAGAATCTCAGGCTACTATACACAAACAAAACCTCAAATTGGTGAATTGCACCTGAGTAAAAGACACTGAGGTGCTCATGCCCTGGAACATGATGGCAGAGGAGGACATATGTGGACTGAATTGTTATATGGAAAACTGACAAATGTTATACATGTACAAACTTGTATTTTACTGTCAACTGTAAATTATTAATCCCCCAATTAAATTAAAAAAACTTATTGAAACAACAAAATACAAATGTTCTGCTTGGTTAGTATAAAGTCATTGGTGATCAAATTCAAACTGACCACATGGGGTCTTAACAAACATTTTTGTTTTAATGCAGAATGTTAGTGTTTGAAAAGACTCAAGGAGTAAACAACTGTGCATTAAAACCCTCTATGTATGTAGTAAAGAAAGATTTGCAGGTGATGATGTATATAATGTCATAATGTAAGTTAAGATATAACTTGCTAATATAGAGACTAATTATTTCTAACCTCATAAATCAAATTCAGTAGAACTTTCCACAGGTATGTTTATTTTTTAATTAAAAAAAAACCTTACTATTGGATAGAGACAGACAGAAATCAAGAGGGTAGGGGAGACAGAGAAGGAGAGAGAAAGAGAGATACCTGCAGCACTGCTTTACCACTCGCAAAGCCTTCCCCCTGCAGGTAAGGGGCCTGGGGTTCAAACCGGGTCCTTGTGTATTGTGTGCTTAACCAAGTGTGCCACCACCCAGCCCCGGTATATACCTATTTCTAATTGGGTTCTCTAAATGCTCCTCATGTAATACAATTCTAAAAGCTTAACCTAAAAAACTTATCTAATGAAGGCATTTCCCTCCAGAAAAGATCAAGTTCTTCCTAAATTGGAGCCTTTACCTTTGTCAAATTTACCTGACTTTCATACCAAATATTTGTTGACTGCTGGCTACTATTCTAAACACTAGAGAGTCAGCAGGGAACAAAATATAAATTCTCTATGTCCTCTAAGCTTATAGTAGAGAAAAGAAAAGTAAACTATCTTAGCAAATATGTCTTATGTCATAAATGGAAGATGCTACAAATAAATCAAGGAAGAAGGATGCGTACTATGAGATACATCTATAAATGTTCAGAGTTAATTAGGGATATCCCATTGGAATGTAATATTGTAGGAAGCCTGCCAGTGCTGCATCAGGTAGAGTGTATGCATTACCATGGATGAGGACATGGGTTCAAGTCCCAGGTCAGTTTCTACCTCCAGGGAGGAAATTTCACAAGTTGTAAAGCAATGGTTTAGTTGTCTCTTCTCTCTCCCTCTGTATCTTCCTTTCACTGTCAATTTCTCTCTCTGTCTCTACAAAAATAAATACCCACAGGGAGCAATGGATTTATATTATAGGCAACAAACCACAACAGTAATTCCAGTGGCAATAGAAAAAAAAAAAAAAAAAAAGAAGGAAGGAAGGAGAAAATTTAGTGCTGAATATAGACCTGAAGTGAAGGAGAAAATTATTTGAATATTTAGAGGAAGAGAAACTAGAAAAAAAAGCAGAGCAAGTGAAAGATCCTGAAGAAAATTTGAATTCAAGCTGGAAGAATGGTAAGAATAATGTGATTGGAATGAATGAGAAGAAACGCTTATTAAACTGGAGTTGCAAATTAAAATAGTGATGGAAAGTCATACTTGAGCTTAAAGTCATTGACAAGGAATTCTTTAACAGCAATAAAAACCACTGAATGGCTTTAAGCAGCACTATCATAGACTTACATTTTAACAGTGATTTTTCCATGTTAAGGAACACATGGAAAAAATAACAATGGAGTCAAAAAAGAAAAAAGAAAGGAATGATAGGTAAGTGACTACTACTGAAATAACACTTACAAGGGAAGATTATGGCTCAGATCAGGATGTTAGTAAAGGTAAAATAATTTGATAAATGAATATAGAGTATGAGAGAAAGAGAAATGCCATGGATAAGAGAAAATGAAAATGCAGAGATTCAAGCAAATGTGACTTGAGTATATCATATCTCACTGAGGTTAGAAAACATTGCTTATCAAATATTAGATTATCTAATATCTTTACAGATATAACAGTAAGTCTATAGGCTTCCTTTTAAAAATTAGTGTGGTACTATGAGGTACAACTTTGGACTATTCAGTTCAATTATTCTAAATGTTTTCTTCTGGTTTCCCTTTTATCAGATAGTTTCTTAGTAGTATACTATCATTTCCAGTTTGAGACACTTTTGAGCTTCTTTCACTTACTAGTTTCTTGTTCTACTGAAGATATAATATAGAGCCATATATATATATTTAAAGTATACTGTTATTTGTGTCCTACCATTTTTTTAAATGTGTTTTAACACTTAAAAAAGTGTTCTTAATATTATAGGCATAAACTTTTATAACTATGAAACATGATTCTTAATTTGAATTTGGTTGGATTCATCTAATTAATTTCTGGAAGTGAAGTGTTGAGCTCTTCAGCTAGAATTGCTGACTTGCCTGTTTATCCTTGTAATTCAGTAAGGTACATTCAGTATAATCAGAGGCATTAACAGACACTTTATTACTCTATATTTTTCACTATTCTGAGGTCTTGAAGGCAATAACTTTGTTGGTTTCTATAACATCTGAACTAAGAAACTGAGGTCTAGGTTTAAATTATCTCTATCTTTGCTTTACTAATACCTTTATATACACTTTCCCTAATAGTTTATAAATGCAAAATGTGTCTATGCAGCCAGTGTGTGAACAGATGACTCTAACTAGATTGTAAAAATATTAATTCTATTGATATATTTTTATTGTCAAAGGAAATTTGATATGATGTATTTTCTTCACTTCTGCTTAAATTGGACTTAAAAAAATAAGATAAATCCTGATATTCCAGAATTTATATATCCATTTGACTCTAGCAGTAGTGCTAAAAAAATTTTAAATTCATAGTGTAAATTACTTCCCATCAGCATCATACTCAAGTGTGAATTCTATGAGGTTAATTCACAACGACTTTGTGATTCAAAACAGAAGGTGAAATTAATTCTCAAATAATTATTTAGCTGCTGTTAGGTACAGAAGTCAAGTCTCCCGCCATTACACACATCATGAACAAGAATGTTTAGAAAGAACTATGTCAATAACATAAATATGTGAATAGCATATAAAGAAAAATCAGCTAAAGTGTTAATAAATGTAAATGATATAATGGCAATTAATGATAACTTCTACAAAGACTGTGTATTTGAAAAATAATGTAATTAAAGAGTGATGAAGGAAGAAATTATTTTAGTTAGAGTGGTCTATATGAGGACAATAACTGACCTGAGACTCCAGTGATGAAATATAGGAACTTAAATATTTGGTGGATGTTTCATAATTTTCCAAAAATGTTTAAATCTTACTCATTGAATTATTATTTTAGAAATATCATTATCACAAAGAACAACTACAAGTTTCATATCAAGTATAATAAAAAGGAGAGCTGAGGATTTTTATCACAAGATTCCCATAACTTAAAAAATATACACCATCACAGGAATACGTGGTTACTTTTGTAAATAAATACAAGAATTCAAACACATATGCTATATTTTATCTTCTTAAAGATTTGGCTATTTTATTGGGTCAAGTCTGAAGTAATGATTTCAGTTTATTTCCAGAAACCTGTTTGTATCAAGTTCCTTATTCTGTTTTTATCAGAAGACTTATTTAATCATAGGTGAAAAAATAAAAGAAACTGTCAAAG
This sequence comes from Erinaceus europaeus, assembly GCF_950295315.1. NCBI lineage: Eukaryota > Metazoa > Chordata > Mammalia > Eulipotyphla > Erinaceidae > Erinaceus > Erinaceus europaeus. The sequence continues at coordinate 178,268,022 of NC_080162.1, forward strand.
GAGTATAATAAATAAAATTCTTTTATAAAAGTGTGTACCTTTAATACAACCTTGTAGTTAATAAGTATGCAAACAGAAACCACTAGTATACTATTTGGGTCTAACTTTTTAATTTTTAAATTATTTTTATTAGTGATTTAATGTTAATTCACAAAATTATAAGATAACAGTGGTATAATTCCACACTTTTCCTCTGGCCAGAGTTCTGTGTCCCCATTCCCTCTATTGAAAACTGCATTAATTCTCCCAAGATCAAAGATAAGTGTTGACTATTATTTCTATAACTATCTATCTATTTTAATATATATTTGACCATTTTTCTATTGTCTTACCTTTTCTTCCTAAGTCAGCTCTACTACTTCTTAGTGTCCTTCCTTTTTAAATTAATTTTTTTTTCCTCCTCTCTCTCTGGGTGCTGATGGAATTGAAGTTCAGAACCTGTTGGTTATCTCTCCCTAACATTTACCCCTTTGGATATATGGACCAATTTTTTTTTTCTTTTTTGGTGAGTGATACAGAAGGTGGAAGGTCTGGCTTCTGTAATTGCTTATCTGCTGGACGTGGGTGTTGGCAGATCTATCCATAACCCCAGCCTGTTCTATCTTTCCCAGTTGGGGTAGAGCTCTGGACATGTGAGATTCTGGGGCACATTGGTGAGGTCACCTGCCCAGGGAGTTCAGAATGAAATTATAGTAGTATCTGCAACGTAGTGGCTATAGCATAGTAAGTTTCTGGAGAAATCCTGGTCGTATTTTGTTGAGTTTTCAGGTAATTCTTTTTTTCTAGGTTATCAAAAAAATGCTCTAAAATGGTTCCGACTCCATAGCCACCTATCTGAACATATTTTAAGAAATATAATAAATAAGTGGCAAACTTTATATGCAGTTATGTAGAAGGTACCACTTGGAAGGAAAAATAAATGTTCCTTATAATAGAGTATATATAAGAAGAAGCACCTTGGTACAGATTATTTGAAGTAAATTGGAATAATTATTTGAGACTCGATTCAGTAAAATTGCTAAATCTTGAAGAAGATAATGTACAGAATATGTGCTTGAATTCCTATATTACCAAAATAACCACATATTCCTGTGATGAGATGCAATTTTTAAGCAAAAATTTTTTTTAACATTTTTTTTTCCCTCCAGGGTTATTGTTGGGCTCGGTGCCTGCACCATGAATCCACCACTCCTGGAGGCCATTTTTTCCCCCTTTTGTTGCCCTTGTTGTAGCCTTGTTGTGGTTATTATTATTGCCATTGTTGACGCTATTCGTTGTTGGATAGGACAGAGAGAAATGGAAAGAGAAGGGGAAGACAGAGAGGGGGAGAGAAAGATAGACACCTGCAGACCTGCTTCACCGCCTGTGAAGCGACTCCCCTGTAGGTGGGGAGCCGGGGACTCGAACCAGGATCCTTTTTTTTCAACATTCTTAACCCTTTTTCATACAGGTTCTTTTATTACTAATTATTAATTTAAGTTCAATATGACAATGGTGATTTATTTTAACCTTCTTATGGGAAAAATAATTTGTGAAAAATTTAAAAAAATAAAATAATGCCATAACAACATTTGTTTTGAATATGAAACAGAACTCATTCAGTTGAAATTAATTAGGGTCTGTTGTTGTTGTTTTATCCAGAAGCTTATCAAACACTGCTTCAGTCTAAACATTTATTTTATTAAACTTATTCTTCATCCTATTTTAGCAAAGACTCTTGTCTCTAACTTTTGCAAATATGTAAAAATTACTCAACTGGTATCATAAGCATAGAAATAAAGTTAAGCATAATTACTGTTCTATCAAAAAGTACCTGTCATTCTGCTCTCTTTGAGAGAATACCAAGACTTTTCACACATATAGACTGCCAGGATAGATAAAGAAAAGCAGGGGACACCTGGGAAAAGGAAGTAAGATGACAGCAAACTAAAGTGCAGTTTTCCTTTACTTCATTTGTATCTGTGGCATTAAAATATGAGGTTTAACTAAAAAATAAAAATAGCCTCTCACTGAAGTAGAGATGTTTCACTTTGACTCAAGTCAATCACATGTGACCACAATAAAACTTTATTGGGAAAAAGACCACAAAATAATAGAAGCATATAATTCTACTGTCAGTAAGAAAGGAAGGAAGATCAGCACCTTGGTGAAACAAGAGTGGTGTGTAGGCACTGACAATTCAACCTGGAGATTTCCTCTTAGTGTTTATTCCCGGGGATGGAAGTGCCACTTCTCTGAAGGGAACCTCTTTGTAGCTTTTACAAAACCTATAAAAGTCCTCAAAACCAAGAGGCTGATGTTCAGAAGGTGTCTACGGTTGACTAAGCTTGGTGCTTACAATTATTTCACTTTTCAAGGTACATTATCAGTATCATCTGTTAATGTTAATTTAGGAGAATGTCTAGGCAACACCCTGTTTTTTAACTTGCACTGGCATTTCACATATAGGCTTATTAATATCTTTCTAAATAAGTGGTAATTTTTATTTACTGACCACTAAAGTTGATTGAAGTCACTGTATCTTAATTGTCTTATATCTCAACTTATCAGGGTCATTATAATGTGAGTACACAAAATAGCTATCCGTTATTTACAAGCAGTACTCAAAGCTCAAACAAAAACATTGGATAAAACATGCAGAAGAATGAAACTGAATCATTGTATTTCACCAAATACAAAAGTAAATTCCAAGTGGATCAAGGACTTGGAGGTTAGACCAGAAACTATCAGTTACTTAGAGGAAAATATTGGCAGAATTTTTTCCGCATAAATTTTAAAGACATTTTCATTGAAACGAATCCAATTACAAGGAAGACTAAGGCAAGTATAAACCTATGGGACTACATCAAATTAAAAATCTTCTTCACAGCAAAAGAAACCACTACCCAAACCAAGAGACCCCTCACAGAATGGGAGAAGATCTTTACATGCCATACATCAGATAAAAGTTTAATAACCAACATATATAAAGAGCTTGCCAGACTCAACAACAAGACAACAAATAACCCCATCCAAAAATGGGGGGAGGACTTGGACAGAATATTCACCACAGAAGAGATCCAAAAGGCCGAGAAACACATGAAAAAATGCTCCAAGTCTCTGATTGTCAGAGAAATGCAAATCAAGACAACAATGAGATATCACTTCACTCCTGTGAGAATGTCATACATCAGAAAAGGTAACAGCAGCAAATGCTGGAGAGGGTGTGGGGTCAAAGGAACCCTCCTGCACTCCTGGTGGGAATGTCAATTGGTCCAGCCTCTGTGGAGAACAGTCTGGAGAACTCTCAGAAGGCTAGAAATGGACCTACCCTATGACCCTGCAATTCCCCTCCTGGGGATATATCCTAAGGAACCCAACACATCCATCCAAAAAGATCTGTGTACACATATGTTCTTGGCAGCACAATTTGTAATAGCCAAAACCTGGAAGCAACCCAGGTGTCCAACAACAGATGAGTGGCTGAGCAAGTTGTGGTATATATACACAATGGAATACCACTCAGCTGTAAAAAATGGTGACTTCACTGTTTTCAACCGATCTTGGATGGACCTTGAAAAAATCATGTTGAGTGAAATAAGTCAGAAACAGAAGGATGAATATGGGATGATCTCACTCTCAGGCCGAAGTTGAAAAACAAGATTAGAAAAGAAAACACAACTTGAACCTGAAATGGAACTGGAGTATTACACCAAAGTAAAAGACTCTGGGGTGGGTTGGTGGGTGGGGAGAATACAGGTCCATGAAAGATGATGAATGACATAGTGGGGGTTGTATTGTTAAATGGGAATCTAGGGAATGTTATGCATGTACAAACTATTGTATTTACTGTTGAATGTAAAGCATTAATTCCCCAATAAAGAAATAAATTATTTTAAAAAACATTGGATAATATCTCCCCTTCATATGGATTCATTAAATAGAAAAAATACCCACCTTCTAAAAACTCCTGAGTTATTCCATCAAAGATATATTTTTCTTTGTATAGTTAGGGAATCCCCAACTTAAGACTAGACTATTTTTCCTTCATCCACTGAACTGTGAACATAATAACATAGCTCTGCAAGACTCCATTCTAGAAAACTCGGTGATGATTTTCCTCTGAACTCAGCCTAGGTCTCTCAATCTTTACATTGTTGGATGCTCTTTAGTGTGCCCCAACACTTGGATGCACACTACTTAAAAGAAAAAGAAGTATTCACAGTCAGTCTTAAAAAACATGAAAAAGGGATTTTGTTCGAAGCAAAAAAGTTTTCAAGTTAAAATATCTGCAGAGTATAAGATATAGCAAACTATCAATGCTAGAATATTCTAAAGGTAAGATTAGAATAGCATAAGCACTCACCATCAAAATTAAAACAGATAATATCAAAATTTAAGCTACAATTTCAAATCATATTTTATTTGCACTTACTTTGTAAGTAAGGTTAGTTTTCAACTCAAATATTGATACTCTTTAAATCATTTTGTTTTTGAATATTTTTGCATATAGTTTGGTTAAGAGTTATAAGTCACTGGTACCAAAGCTCTTTCACAGGATTGGCAGTATAATTATGTACTGAATAATCATATACAGAAAATAAACATTAATGTGAAAGGTAAGCAATGCAGATTCTAGTCTTTTTTGACAACAAGCTATAAATAACTAAATGGTCTTAGGCAAATTGGTTTATCTTTTCAGATATTTATTATCATCATTGATTAAATGAAGAAACTCAATGACCATGTTTTTGTTTTAATCTATATTATCTTATGATTGCAAACATAAAATAATATTCTGAAAACATTAATTAAATAATAAATGGGACTTCTGCAAAGTGAATGTGAATTGTGAAAGCTCAAGATTCTGATATCACTTTAATTTATAATAATAAAAATTAATGTGTTTTTTAAATATGCAGTATATCATTAATTTTTTCAAACACCTTATCGACTTCTAGAATAACCCGGTGCTTATAGTCATCTATGTTTTATGGATAAGGAACAATAAGTTATATTTCTTGCTTCTGAATCACAGAAAAAAATATTTCAGGTCAAAGATGGGCAGTGGTGCACCTGGTAAATAACACACCTTACCATATGCAAGAACATGAGTTCAAGCCCCCAGAGCCTACCTGTAGTGAGGAAAGTGCACCAATGGATAAACAGTGCTGCAGGTGCCTCTTTTACTCTTTCCTTCTCTTCCTTCCCCTTCAATTTCTTTCTGACTCTGTAAAATTAGATAAATGATAGATGATGATAGATAGATGATTGGTAGATAGATAGATAGATAGATAGATAGATAGATAGATAGATAGATAGATAGATGAAAAAGGAAAAATTGACCTCCAAGAACAGTGAATTCAACATGCAGATACAAAGCTCCAGCTGTAACCCTGGTGACTATATATATATATAGGCAGGCAGCGGCACATATTGTTAAGCACACACACTATAGAGTGCAAGGACTCAGGTTCAAGCCCCTAGTCCCTACCACAGGGAGAAAACTTCACAAGTGGTGAAGCAGGCCTGCAGGTATCTCCCTCTCTTGCTTTCCCCTGCCCTCTCAACTTCTCCATTTCTATTCAATAATAATAAAAAAATAGAAATAAAAATATATGCAAGTCTCAAATGTATATACATAGAATCTTATATATAGAATATCTTATGTACATAAGCTATATATAAGCTATATATATGTACATAAACAATATATTATATAAGCCATATATATGGCTAGAAACTGTATCTTTTGCCTTCCAAATCAATACATATATATCACACTATATGTAATCATATTTATCAATCATATATCATATATAAATCACTTTAGATCACAGGATATACCCATGCCTGAGACCCCAGAGGCCCCAGGTCCAATCCTAGCATTACAAAATTCCAAAACAGAGCAAATCAGAGCTCATTCTTTTTTTCTCTATCTCTCTTTAACAAAATAAATATCTAAAAAACTTAGTGTCTCACTCCAAAGTTAATAGCTCCCCTATATTAGCTATATATATTCCTCACTGCTCAGCTTTTTTGGAGCTGGGGATTGAACCTGGGACTTTTGGTGCCTCAGGCATGAAAATCCTTTAGTGTAACCATTATGCTCTCTCTCCAACCGTAAGAATTTTTTTTCTTACTACATGTAATTATTCAGTTGTGTCAAATAATACTGAGATAATAATTTCTTGCTTTCCTTTCTAATTATATTTAAATGGAAGCAGTTACATTTAGCAGGAAATGTGTTAACCTCTCTCTCTTTATTAAAGAGTAAGTTGTACCTTAAAAGCATTCCCAAGGATTCTTTCCTAAGGCAGAGGATTCTTTTGTTCCTTACAACCAATATAATTTTTATCTACCAATTTCTCTGAATGTGTGAAGCAGACTGTGAGACTGGTAGAGTGCTGCATTATTATCTTTGGACTAGTGTCACAGTACTAGTATTTATGTACTTAGAATTACATGGCAAAAAAAATTCTTTTGAATATACATTTTATGAGGGTAGAAAGTCTACTCAGTGTTGTGTGTTGCTTGCTAAGAATTCACTGTAGTCATCTGCATGATACAGATGAAACAGACCTCTGAATTTTACCAGCACACACTTTCAGTGCCCGTCTGCCACAGATATCAACCCACTACACTCAGCTCCTCACATGAGTTCTCTTTGGGTACCAAAAGAGGGCTTCTAAATAGCCTCTAATGAGTACTGATGCATCCCCCGAGACTGTATTTATGCATACAAATAAGACAAAGTAACCATTATATAAATACTTCAGTTAGTGGAAGCACTCTAGTATTATTTAATTCACAATTTCAATACATTAATTACATGGCACCCCCATGAAGTATGCAAGTGCTTTTATTTCCACAGGCAAGCCAAACTAATTAAGCAAAATCTAAGTAAATTGAATGAAAAGAGGTTGAAGAGGGAAGTCAACAATACAATTGCCAAGATCGGAATAAAGGACTTTTATTTTACAACCATTTTAAAAGACAAAATGTAACCACATAAACTAAACAGAATCTTACAAATATTACACTGTATGCACTGTACTTATATAATCTTATAAATCAATGTCATTTCAATATAATCTTAAAAGATATAGAAACACAGAGGACATGCTTTCTTTAATTTGGAGAAATGGATGTAAAACAGAGGCATTCATTTATGGAATAGTCCCAATTAAGTAAATCTTGATTGAGAAAGCAAGTATGAATGGACTGTAAATATTCAAACTTGACTTTAGGAGAATCAGACATCATTTCTGATTTTTTTCAAAACATAGGTACACACAAATTTATGACGAATGGATCTATTAATTACAAACACAAAGTAGGGATAGTGATTTTAAACTATTATGAACTAGAAAATTGTCTTTAACATTTATAGAAATTTTATTCTATTTTAAGTAATATTTCCACTGGTCTTTAAGAGTTTTAAAGGTTATTGTCAAGAAAAATGATCTCAATTTTTACCCTTTGAGACTCAGATATTTTGTTAAAAGAGCTAGTGATTTCTGTGTGGTACCAGGCAACTCCAAACAGCTTTGCTAAAGATTCTGAGGCCATGCTGAGAACAAATGTCTCAAATCTCAAAGTCAACACTAGTGGAAGATGCAGAAGTAGTAAAACAAACAAGTTCATTTTTTTTTTTTCAAAATCTCATCCAAGTAAGAGTGGCGCAGTGACTTCTCAATCAGACTTGTCTTGCCAAAGGAGTCAGCTCTATAGACTAAGTAGAGAAAAAAACAGGGTTAAAAATATTCTCATTAGGCTGTCAGGATGTGTGTAGTGAAAAGATAGTTGCTTGAAAAGAAATAATAGATTGTGAAGATGAACATCTCTCTAAGCACTGCTCAAACTGTCTCTGGCAGGAACACATTATTTTCCGTTTTAGGCTACACAGATGTAGAATGAAAGTAGATTCTATTTCTCTGAGGACTAAAATTGCTTTTTAATTATTTCTGGCTCAACAGAAGCACAAATCATAAAAGCACTTTTTCATTTGATCAAATGGCTAGAAAAAAAAAAGAATTAATAGTCTCTCAAACACAGGTAAAATATAAGAATATCCCCTGATTAAAATAGGATACACATTTGTCTTTCCACTCTCTCTCTCCATCTTTTTTCTCTCCACTGTTTTACACAAATGGCTAAAAACACATGACTTTAAAAGAAAAATAAAATGCAATAGTCTCCCAAACTTGTAAAAAAGAATAGAGAGGTATTCTAGGATTAAAATAATACCCCATCATATCGAACATTTCTCTCCATGTGCTTTCTGTATTCATATCCATGACACTGTAAATTAATTCTTTTCCCTGAGGAGTGGATTACCTTATCTAGTCTGAGCATTTCAGTAGTTGACAATGAACCCATGAATTAATCTGAATATATAAAATAATTACAATGAAACCTGCTCATTGTTCTCACTTAAAATATTTCCCCAACCTTAATGCCAGTCTTTAAAAGAGCAACACAATTGGTACAAAAAGCAATGCTTCCCATTTACACAACTTTCCGTTCTTCTTATATTGAAATACATTATTTCCAGTTAATGTCAGTGAGGCAGTATTATACTTTAAGGTTATGAGGACACCTTTCAGATGATCTCTCCCACATCATCTAAAGATTAAATAGATAGAAGTCTTAAGAATTAAATGAATGTATGGGAAGAAAATAGTTGACATTATAGAAACAAAGTCATTAAATTTGAGGAAGACAATGCCGTCTATTCTCCTGAGGGTGTCTTATATTTTCCCTCTCCCTGCTCCAAAATCTGACACATGAAGAGAGAAGTGTTTTCATGACATCTAAAGTGTATAAAAATACTTTGATAAGTATGTACATATACTTATGTACATATACACACACACACACAAACACATACATCTTCTCAATATATGGCAATTTATTGAATCTGTAGACTGATTTGGTGGTCTGAGAGGTGATTCAGTATGTAAAATACTGTACTTGTAAGTATGAGGTCTTGGAGATCAATATCCAGTTTCACATATGCCAAAGAAATACTCTGATTCTCTCTTTCCCCTGCATATTTCTCTCATTAGAAAATAAATCTGAAAGATTTTTTTTTCAAGAATTGCCTGACTGATCAAAAGATTTTGGACATTGCTTTCAAACACTAGCATTAGAAGAATAGTCTCTTTCCATAACATGGCTCCCACATGTTTTTACTTGTAAGACCTTGAGAATATATATATATATATATATATATATATATATATATATATATATATGATTATGGTTTAATTACAATGGACCATCAAAGAAATAATTTGCTTTTTTCCCTACAGAATTCCAAAATATATGTTTATAGGAAATTCAGAGTAGCCTAGTACAATCCTCTCACTATGCAGATAAAATTGAAAATAAAATGGATAGCTTTTCCTGCCCAAAGGTCCTAGAGCTAGGACTTAAATCATTTGACTCCAAACTCATTTCTCCTTTTCCCATGCTTCAGTATAGCACACAGTCTGATGAACACACAGGCAATGCAGATTATTATATTCAGCTGAGGTGGATTTGTCTTCATCGCCATGGAATACCAGGCAGAAGAGGGCTCCAAGTGGAAAATTCACTTCATCTCTAAGCTTGGAAAGAAAAGAGACAAAGAGGAAGAGGAAGAGGAAGAGGGAGAGGGAGAGGGAGAAGGAGAGGGAGAGGGAGGAGGAGGAGAAGAAGAAGGAGAAGAAGAAGGAGAAGAAGGAGAAAATGAAGAAGAGGAAGAAGAAGATAATGAATCGGGAAGGAAATGCCTAGAGACTCATTGTGTCTTTCTTATACCAAAACATAAATTGCTCTAATAATCCTGAAGGCAAAATAGAAGTCACTATTTTAATTACCTGAAGCAGTTAGATTGTGTGCATTAAAGCTTTGTTACATCATGTGTGTCTTTGTTAATAATAGACAAAGCAGTTGAGACAAAAAAAATCACAATAGAGAGGACTGGGAGGGAGCACTGTAGCTCTGGGGCTTCCTCTTGGGAGTCTCCGGGGACCACCGCGACCCTGAGGGCGGATCCGAGGACTTCTTGAGTACAGCTCTCATTGGATCAAAAGGACTTGGAGCTAGTTTTCATCTTTGATAAATCTTTTAAAAAAGCTTCGGGGGGGGGGGGGGGGAGTTTCCCAGAAGATGGTGGACTGAGAAGCTGCTGGTGGTTGAGCTCCGACCACATCCCCTAGAAACAGTAGGATTTTCTGCCTTTAGCAGGCCAGCCAATAAGGGGTCCTAGCGGCGACACCAAGGAGGTGACTATAACTTAATTTGGGTTAAGAATTAGAGTAGGGAAAAAAGGGGGGAAAAAAAAAAGGAAAAAAAAAAATTTTTTCTTCCTTTTAATTTTCAAGCATACCACCTTCCCGCCCCCCCCCCCCATAACCAGTCCTTTTCTTTACCAAATTCCTGTCCCACCATGGAGTGTCATTAATTCTAAGTCTATACCCTTCTGAAACCTCTGGCCTTTTTTCTTTCTAAGTAGCCAACCCCCCCCCCACCTCACCCTGCATAGCTAATTAAATAATTAAAAATAAATAAATAAAAAAAACAACCCTTTCTTTTCACTGTCCTTTTATGACTGTTCTTTTTTCTTATCTTTTTCTTTTTTTTCTCTCTTTCTTTCTTTTTTTTTCTTTTTCTCATTCTTGTCATCTCTTCTTCCTTAATCCTACAGCTTCCAAAGTCACAGCCCCCAGGCCCCACACCAACAAACAGTGTGCTTTTTTGAATTCACTGATACACATTTGGGAATTTCCTTTCACTGCTCTTTAATTATAGCTCTTTTTCTTATCTTTTCCCTTTTCTCTCTCTTGTCTCTCCCTCTCTCTTTTTTTTTAATCTTGTCATACACTTCTTCCTTCTTCTTTGCCTGTCTGAATTTGTGAATTATTTTGGGGAAGAAATCTGACTCAGAGTGGACTCTCTATGTGTGTATCTCTGCTCTAGTTCCCTTTGCCCTCTTGCTACCCCTAGAATATACAGTGGATAGTAGATTTGCATAACTGTCTATTCTTGCTATCCTCTCTTCCTTTTCTCTTTCTTCACTGGGATTTGGTTACTATTTTTTCACAGATTGGAGAAATTGTTTAGCTAACATGTAACGATTAAACTACTTCAATACTTGCTTCAGTTGCTACTGAAATTCCTGAGGTTGGTGAGTGCAATTGTCATAAAGGTATTTAATACAGGGTTACTTGTACTCAAATCACAACAACTGAGGAACAACAGAGCATAAAAAAAGAAACACATAAATCAAAAAAATGGGTAGATCAAAAACAAATAAAACTGCTACTCCAATGAACGAAGACAAGAGCCCAGAAGAAACTACAAATCAGCCAGAAGTAACCAAAAATAAGAAAAGTATGCAAGCAATAATAAACTTATTAATCACAAAAATGAAAAAAGCATTGGAGGAAAGGAATGGCAGTATTAGGGAAACAAAAGTTGAGACCCTGAAGGAAAATACTGATTATCTTGAGGCAAATAGAGAACTAAAAGCTGAAATAGCTGTAATGAAGAAAGAAGCTGAGGCAAGGGAAAGCAGACTAATAGAAGCAGAAAACAGAATTAGTCAGACAGAGGATGAGTTAGAGAAAATGAAGAAAGAGGTGAAAGAGCTTAAAAAGAGATTGGGAGACACTGAAAACAACAACAGAGACATATGGGATGATCTCAAAAGAAGTAACATTCGCATAATTGGCCTGCCAGAGGAAGAAAGAGAGGAAGGGGAAGCAAACATTCTAGAGGAAATAATAGAAAAAAAACGTCCCAGACCTGAATAACAGAAAGGACATCAAGATTCAAGAGGCCGAGAGAGTACCAAACAGAATCAACCCAGACCTGAAGACACCAAGACACATCATAATCACAATGAGAAGAAGTAATGATAAAGAAAGGATCCTAAAGGCTGCACGAGAGAAACAAAAAGTCACATACAAGGGAAAACACATAAGATTATCTGCAGACTTCTCCACTCAAACTCTAAAAGCCAGAAGGGAGTGGCAAGATATCTATGAAGCCCTGAATGAAAAAGGGTTTCAACCAAGGATAATATATCCTGCTAGACTTTCATTCAAACTAGATGGAGGGATCAGAACCTTCTTAGATAAACAACAGTTAAAGGCGGCAACCATCACCAAGCCAGCCCTGAAAGAAGTTCTGAAAGACCTCTTATAAACAAGAACATCACTATAATGCTTGCAATATATCAGAGCAAACAAAAAAAAATTTTTTTTGAACAATGGCACTACAATACATTAAATCCATAATATCAATAAATGTCAATGGCTTAAACTCACCCCTCAAAAGGCACAGGGTGAGAGATGGATCAGAAAACATAACCCAACCATATGCTGCTTGCAAGAATCCCATCTGTCACAACAAGATAAACACAGACTTAAAGTGAAAGGATGGAAAATTATCATACAGGCTAACGGACCACAAAAAAGGGCAGGAACAGCCATTCTCATCTCAGACACGATAGATTTTAAATTAAATAAAGTAATAAAAGATAGGCAAGGACATTACATAATGATTAGAGGATCAATCAGCCAAGAAGACTTAACAATTATTAACATCTATGCACCCAACGAGGGACCATCTAAATACATTAAGCACCTACTGAAAGAATTTCAAAAATACATCAATAGTAATACAATAATAGTGGGAGACTTGAATACCCCACTTTCACACTTAGACAGATCAACAAAGCAGAGGACCAATAAATATACAAGAGAATTGAATGAAGAGATGGACAGACTGGACCTCTTGGACATTTTCAGACTCCTCCACCCCAAAAAACTGAAATACACCTTCTTTTCAAATCCACACAACACATACTCAAGGATAGACCACACGTTAGGCCACAAAGACAGCATCAATAAATTCAAGAGCATTGAAATCATCCCAAGTATCTTCATAGACCACAGTGGTATAAAACTAACATTTAACAACAAACAGAAAATTATTAAAAGACAGAATTTGGAAACTAAACAACATGCTCCTTAAGAACCACTGGGTCAGAGACTCACTCAAGCAGGAAATTCAAATGTTCCCGAAACTAATGAAAATGAAGACACAACCTATCAAAATATTTGGGACATAGCTAAAGCAGTACTGAGAGGGAAACATATAGCCATAAAATCACATATTAAACACCAAGAAGAAGCTCAAATGAAAGACCTTACTGCACACCTCAAGGACTTGGAGGAAGAGAAACAAAGGAACCCCAAAGCAACCAGAAGGATAGAAATCATTAAAGTTAGAGCAGAAATAAACAACATCGAAAATAAAAGAACCATACAAAAGATCAATGAAGCCAAATGTTGATTCTTTGAAAGATTAAACAAAATTGACAAACCCATAGCCAGACTCACCAAACAAAAAAGAGAGAAGAATCAAATTAATAGAATTGTAAACGATGGAGGAGATATCACAACTAACACCACAGAAATCCGAGACTCCTGTGAAACTTCTTTTTTTTTTTTAATTTATTATTTAAGAAAGGATTAGTGAACAAAAGCATAAGGTAGGAGGGGTACAACTCCACACAATTCCCACCACCCAATCCCCATAACCCACTCCCTCCCATGGTAGCTTTCCCATTCTCTATCCCTCTGGGAGCATGGACCCAGGGTCGTTGAGGGTTGCAGAAGGTAGAAGGTCTGGCTTCTGTAGTTGCTTCCCCGCTGAACATGGGCGTTGACTGGTCGGTCCATACCCCCAGTCTGCCTCTCTCTTTCCCTAGTAGGGTGTGTCTCTGGGGAAGCTGAGCTCCAGGACACATTGGTGGGGTCTTCAATCCAGGGAAGCCTAGCCAGCATCCTGGTGGCATCTGGAACCTGGTGATTGAAAACAGAGTTAACATATGAAGCCAAACAATTTGTTGAGCAATCATGGATCCCAAGCTTGGAATAGTGGAGAGGAAGTGTTAGGGAGGTACTCACTGCAAACTCTAGTGTAATCCTGCTTTCAGGTATATATTTTGCAGTAGTTTATGGATACGTGTGCACATAAGCTCTCTCTCACAGAAACTGGTGTATATCTAGGTTATGGGACTTTGTTAGAAAGTGAACTACCTGAGATGAAATTAGAGTGTACTATTAAAGGAAAGGTCTCACCTGAGTAGTGAAGCTGAAGGGTTGTCATTCCACACGTGAAGTCTCTGGATACAGTCTGAGGTGAAGCATGTTGAGATGGCAATCGTTGCTTTGGTTAGGTTGTGATCGGCGGATGCAATATTATTTGGTTTGGATTGGGAGATGTATACGAGAAAGTGGGCCCTATCCAAGGGTTCCAGTACTGGGGGATGTAGGGGCTCTATAGTGAAGATGTGAGGTTCCTGCTGTCTTAGGGTTCAAAAAGACAATCAATAGTTAATATTATCATCACATTATTTGTTAATTGGGTTAACTTTGAAAAGTCCCTTTGTTATGGTTTGCTGTACAGTACCCAGTATCTTGTATATAGCTGTGCTATTGGAAGCTTCTAATCTACTTGGTCTAGGCTTTTGAGAGAGTCCGTATGTCAAATAGATAGCCTATATATTAAAAAGATTCAGTTTGTGTTTTGAGAAACTTTGAGACATACAATTGATTTCCCCCTCTCATATTAATTAACTACTGATTTATATGTCGACATTTTGCTAGGAGTGTACATAAACACCATTCCCACCACCAAAGGACTGTGACCCATCCCTCCCGCCCACTCCCACCCCCCACTGGCCCAGGAAGCTACATGTCTACCCCTCACCACTGAGTTTTTACTTTGGTGCCCTACTTACAATTTGATCAGGTCCTGCTTTTAGTTTTCCTTTCAGATCTTCTAAGTCAGCTTCTGTTGATGAGTGGGATCATCCCATACTCATCTTTATCTTTCTGACTTAGTTCACTTAACATAAAGAACTATATGCTACCAAGCTAGAGAATCTGGAAGAAATGGAACAATTCCTAGAAACATATGCACTTCCAAAACTGAACCAAGAAGATCTACAAAATCTAAATGCACCAATCACAAAGAAATTGAAACCGTTATTAAGAATCTCCCCAACAACAAAAGTCCTGGACCAGATGGCTTCACAAATGAATTCTACAAAACTTTCAGGAAACAGTTAATACCCATACTTCTTAAGTTATTCCATAAGATTGAAGAAACAGGAATACTCCCTTCCACCTTCTATGAAGCCAACATCACCCTGATACCAAAAGCTGATAGGGGCAGAACAAAAAAGGAAAACTACAGACCAATATCTCTGATGAACATTGATGGCGAAATATTAAACAAGATATTGGCCAACTGGATACAGCAACATATCAAAAAGATTGTTGATCATGACCAAGTGGGATTCATCTCAGGAATGCAAGGTTGGTTCAACACCCATAAATCAATCAATGTCATTCACCACATCAATAAAAGCAAAGCCAAAAACCACATGATTATCTCAATAGATGCAGAGAAAGCCTTTGACAAAATCCAACTCCCGTTCATGCTCAAAACTCTACAAAAAATGGGAATAGATGGGAAATTCCTCAAGATAGTGGAGTCTATATATAGCAAACCTATAGCTAACATCATACTCAATGGACAGAAGCTGAAAGCATTCCCCCTCAGATCGGGGACTAGACAGGGCTGTCCACTGTCACCATTACTCTTCAACATAGAAATGGAAGTTCTTGCCATAGCAATCAGGCAAGAGAAAGAAATCAAAGGAATACAGATTGGAAGGGAAGAAGTCAAGCTCTCACTATTTGCAGATGATATGATAGTATACATAGAAAGACCTAAAGAATCCAGTAGAAAATTACTGGAAGTTGTTAGGCAATATAGCAAGGTATCAGGCTACAAAATGAATGTACAAAAATCAGTGGCACTTCTTTATGCAAACACTAAATCTGAAGAAGAAGACATCCAGAAATCACTCCCATTTACTGTTTCAGCAAAATCAATCAAATACCTAGGAATAAAGTTGACCAAAGAAGTGAAAGACTTGTATGCTGAAAACTTGAGTCGCTACTAAAGGAAATAGAAACTGATACCAAGAAATGGAAAGATATCCCATGCTCATGGATTGGAAGAATCAATATCATCAAAATGAATATTCTCCCCAGAGCCATATACAAATTTATTGCAATACCCATCAAAGTTCCACCAAGCTTCTTTAAGAGAATAGAACAAACACTACATTTATTTGGAACCTGAAAACACCTAGAATTGCCAAAACCATCTTGAGGAAAAGAAACAGAAATGGAGGCATCACACTCCCAGACCTTAAACTATATTATAAAGCCATCATCATCATAAACAGCAGGGTACTGGAACAAAAATAGGCACACAGACCTGTGGAACAGAATTGAAAGCCCAGAAATAAATTCCAACACCTATGGGCATCTAATCTTTGATAAGGGGGCCCAAAGGATTAAATGGAAAAAGGAGGCTCTCTTCAGTAAATGGTGCTGGGAAAACTGGGTTGTAACATGCATAAGAATGAAATTGAACCACTTTATCTCACCAGAAACAAAAATCAACTCCAAATGGATCAAAGACCTAGATGTCAGACCAGAAACAATCAAATACTTAGAGGAAAACATTGGTAAAACATTTTCCCACCTACACCTCAAGGACCTCTTTGATAAATCAAAACCAATTGCAAGGAAGACTAAAGCAGAAACAAACCAATGGGACTACATCAAATTGAAAAGCTTCTGCACATCCAAAGAAACTATTAAACAAACAGAGAGACCCCTCACAGAATGGGAGAAGATTTTCACATGCCATACATCAGACAAGAAACTAATCACCAAAATATATAAAGAGCTCAGCCAACTTAGCACCAAAAAAGCAAATGATCCCATCCAAAAATGGGCAGAGGATATGAACAAAACATTCACTACAGAGGAGATCCAAAAGGCTAAGAAACATATGAAAAACTGCTCTAGGTCACTGATTGTCAGAGAAATGCAAATTAAGACAACACTAAGATACCACCTCACTCCTGTAAGAATGGCATACATCAAAAAGGACAGCAGCAACAAATGCTGGAGAGGATGTGGGGACAGAAGAACCCTTTTACATTGCTGGTGGGAATGTAAGTTGGTCCAGCCTCTGTGGAGAGCAGTCTGGAAAACTCTCAGAAGGCTAGACATGGACCTTCCATATGATCCAGTAATTCCTCTCCTGGGGTTATACCCCAAGGACTCCATAACATCCAACCAAAAAGAGGTATGCACTCCTATGTTCATAGCAGCACAATTCATAATAGCTAAAACCTGGAAGCTACCCAGGTTCCCAACAACAGATGGGTGGCTGAGAAAGCTGTGGTATATATACACAATGGAATACTATGCAGCTGTCAAGAACAATGAACCCACCTTCTCTGATCCATCTTGGACAGAGCTAGAAGGAATTATGTTAAGTGAACTAAGTCAGAAAGATAAAGATGAGTATGGGATGATCCCACTCATCAACAGAAGTTGAGTAAGAAGATCTGAAAGGAAAACTAAAAGCAGGACCTGATCAAATTGTAAGTAGGGCACCAAAGTAAAAACCCTGTGGTGAGTGGTAGACATGCAGCTTTCTGGGACAGTGGGGGGTGGGAATGGGTGGGAGGGATGTGTCACAGTCTTTTGCTGGTGGGAATGGTGTTTATGTACACTCCTAGCAAAATGTAGACATATAAATCAGTAGTTAATCAATATGAGAGGGGGAAAATCAATTGTATGTCTCAAAGTTTTTCAAAACACAAACTGAATCTTTTTAATTTATAGGCTGTGTATTTGATATGCGGACTCTCTCAAAAGCCTAGACCAAGTAGATTAGAAGCATCCAATAGCATAGCTATATACAAGATACTGTATACTGTACAGCAAACCATAACAAAGGGACTTTTCAAAGTTAATACAATTACCAAATAATGTGATGATAACATTAACTATCGATTGTCTTTTGAACCCTAAGACAGCAGGAACCTCACATCTTCACTATAGAGCCCCTACTTCCCCCATTCCTGGAACCCTTGGATAGGGCCCACTTTCTCGTATACATCTCCCAATCCAAACCAAATAATATTGCATCCGCCGATCACAACCTAACCAAAGCAACGATTGCCATCTCAACATGCTTCACCTCAGACTGTATCCAGAGACTTCACGTGTGGAATGACAACCCTTCAGCTTCATTACTCGGGTGAGACCTTTCCTTTTATAGTACACTCTAATTTCATCTCAGGTGGTTCACCTTCTAACAAAGTCCCATAACCTAGATATACACCAGTTTCTGTGAGAGAGAGCATATGTTCACACGTATCCGTAAACTCCTGCAAAATATATACCTGAAAGCAGAAGTACACTAGAGTTTGCAGTGAGTACCTCCCTAACACTTCCTCTCCACTATTCCATGCTTTGGGCCTATGATTGCTCAACAATTTGTTTGGCCTCGTATGTTAACTCTTTTTTCAATCACCAGGTTCCAGATGCCACCAGGATGCTGGCCAGGCTTCCCTGGATTGAAGATCTCACCAGTGTGTCCTGGAGCTCAGCTTCCCCAGAGACACACCTTACTAGGGAAAGAGAGGCAGACTGGGAGTATGGACCGACCAGTCAACGCCCATGTTCAGCGGGGAAGCAATTACAGAAGCCAGACCTTCTACCTTCTGCAACCCTCAATGACCCTGGGTCCATGCTCCCAGAGGGATAGAGAATGAGAAAGCTATCAGGGAAGGGGGTGGGTTATGGAGATTGGGTGGTGGGAATTGTGTGGAGTTATACCCCTCCTACCTTATGGTTTTGTTAATTAATCCTTTCTTAAATAAAATAAAAAAATTAAAAAAAATAAATCGCAAATACTATCCCGAGAGTTTAATAATAAGCACAATATTTTCCAATTTGTCTTTCTACTAGTCTAAAACTTTTGTCTCAATGTTCTTTTTTCCAATGATCTCTTTTAGTTAAGGCATAAATATACTCAATGTCTACATACTGATGTTATTAAATAATCAGAAATTAACATTTTGCTTCCCATTTCCTATCATAATATTTTGGAAATGTGTTTTAAGTGTCATATCTTATAGTTCCTGCCCTCAAAGGAAATTCTGTTGTCCACGTAGTTGTCAAGACTTACCTTTCTCCTGTGATATTTTATAAATCTTTTAATTGAGGGTGTTATTGGTTTATAGTACAGCTGCTGACACAGAGGCATAATTTTCATTATCCTGTGATAGGCTCTGTAAGACACTCTCACCCCTAACTTCCGTCCTTTCTCACCATCATGCACCAGTGGCCCAAATTCCAGCAGCCTTCCACCCTTCTTCTCCTTCACTAGATCCTTTGCATTGTTGCAACACATCAAACCCACCTACTGTGTTTTTTAACAGCTCATTTATCTCATTTCTTCATTTTCATTTTCCATCAGATTTAGAACTCTGCCCTCTGAGTATACATTTTCATGATCTATTCAAAAACCTATGTGGATTGTTCTAGCAATGGGTACAATGTAGGAATTCCTTTATTTTTATTTTATAACTAAAAAAACTTATTTATTTTATATAAAGATACAACATACTATCTCTACATGATAAGGAGACCTGAGACATGAACCCAGAGTCTCACACATGCAAGTCCTATACTCTCTCTCCCCTCAGAGCTAACTTGGCAGATGAGATTGCTCAGATTTTAGACTCCCAGATCCAGAGTTTCCACTATTTTTTGATCATCACTTCCAAGTGTCCATTCAAACCTTGGATGCCTCTACCAATATGATTTCTCTGCCTGTATAATTCACATTCAAAACAAATTCAGTGTTTGTTCTGAGGTCTGTTCATTCAGAATATTTTTCCACACTGAAATATTTCATTCTTCCTTGATTTTTGAGGCATGATTACCTCAGTCATTCTTAATTATACTCACTTTCTTAGTCCTTTACATGTAATTGGTCTTTAGTCCTGTCAATATTTCTATCTCTGGAATTCATTTACTCTTTGATTCTAACATTTCATAGTCTAGCACATCTCATCCTACCCCAAAATTAAACAAATAGCTACTCCCACACTTTAAAACAATAGTAACATATTTAATATAACTACTAAATATAAAATTCTGGATTGGAAAAATAGTTCAGCATTCAAGTACAAAATGTGTATGCCAAAATTCCCTGGCTCTACCGCTGGAAAAGCCACATGTCAGAGCTGAGTGGTGCTTGGGTCTCTCTTGCTCTCCTTCTTTCCTTCATAATACATATAAAATTAAATAAAATCTTGAGCCCGGGTGGTGGTACACCTCGTTGAGTGTACATGTTACAATGCACAAGGACCCAGGTTCAAGCCCCCTGTCCCCGCATGCAGGGGAAATGCTTTGCAAGTGGTGAAGCAGTGTTGCAGATGTCTGTCTCTCTACTTCTCTATCACTCCCTCCCTCCTCGATTTCTGGCTGTTTCTATCCAGTAAGTAAATAAAAAGATAATAATAAAATATTTAAAATTAAATAAAATCTTCACTAAATTAAAGATTATTAGGGGAAAATTTTCATCTACAGAAGGAATATATACACTGGAGAAATCTTTGTCAGAAAAATGATAGAAACAAAATTACACATATATTACATATATCCTTGATACATACTTAAATTATGAGTAATAATTTACACTGGCAACACAAAAATTAACTTTGCAATATTACTGAGAGTAGTATTAATAAGCTACAACTGCATAATTTTGATGTTTGTTTCATTGTTATCCATTAATCACCTATTCACAGAATTCAGTTGTAATTATAATATCATGTTATGTATCCCATGGATATTAGCATGAGTTGATTTTTATTAATATCAGTAGCATGATATATATGTAAAAAGTCTGTTAATTTCATCAACTTAAATACTTTTGCACTATATAAAAGAGATCGAACTATAAATTTCTCTGTCCTATCCAAAAGAAAGAAAAAGTGAGAGAGAGAAAGAAAGAAAAAGAAAGAGAAGGAAGGAAAAAGAAAGAGAAGAAAGAAGGAAGAGAGAAAAAGAAAAAGAAAGAAAGAAAAAAACTGGCTGGCAGGAGCAGTGGATTTATAGTGCTGGTACAGAGGTCCAATAATAACCCTGGAGGCAAAAAAGAAGAAGTTAGAGTGGACCTTTAGAGTCACATCTATTATTCTATTATTATTCATTTTATTTAAATTATTACTTAAACAATTACAATTAAATACCAATTAAGATGTTAAAATATTAAATACATTTTAGATGAGTGACTCATTTTTAAGTTAATTTTAAAAATATTTTATTTTTTATTTTAATGAGAGGTGGCAATGAGAGAGAGAGAGAGAGAGACCAAAGTGCACTGCTCAGTTGTAGTTGAAGGTTGTGTTGGGTGTTAAATGTGGGACCTCACAGCTTCAGGCATAAGAGGATTTTGCATAGTTTTTATGCTGTCTCCCAGCCACTAAGTTAATTTTTAAAAGGTTTAAGTAATAGATAATCACAGATCAGTTTTGTTGGATATCTGTTCTCCATTTAAGCTTGAAAAAAATTTAAACTTTTCTAAAGAAACTCTCAAACTTCTAAAAATGTCAAACCCTTAATATTTCTTATTCTCACCTTAGAGCATTCATATAATGGCCCTCAAGATTCCCATCATCAGGGGTTGGTTGAGAATCTTGTCATGGCTTCACAGTGCCAATCTTTAATTTACTCATGAGTTCATAGTAGTATGGAAGAAAGTCTTTTGACCATATAAGGTCCAGAAAGTCATTGACAAGTAACAAAAAATTTTTTAACAGAAAAATGTTTCTTGTAACATACCTGCATCCATAGATATTAAATTTAAAGCCAATTATCTATTGTCAAAATTTAAATAATTGTAATTCTTACTCTAGAACATACCAGCTTTTAATAGTGATAAGTAGATTATCTAAAATATAATGATATTAATAAGAGACAGCTACTAAAGTATGCATACTAGAACATATTATTCAGTGTTCAATGGTGTTCATCAAAATTCTTCAGAATAAATTTTAAAATCCCAATGTCTTCTCAAATTTCTCTCCTGATCCTACTTGCATTACTCTCTTTTTACCACAATAAGGCAGGAAGAAAACAGAAAAACAAAAATTAATGAAAAAATACTTTAAATATTTGAGAGTTGTCTTATGAAAGCACTTCTATCCATACATTGCAGGAATGCCTTCAACTAACTATGAAACTAAGTATTTGAAGATTCGGATGCCAGATAATGACAAGGGTGTTGATATGAAAACCCTGTTAATCCACCATAATTCTGAACTCACAAATATACTGAAAAGAATGAATACTTCTCATTTCCCTGTGATGAAATAAGAAACAGGCGTTTTCTGTGCTTGTACAACCTTACCCACTAGGGAGCAGTATGTAAAATTCATACACATAAAATGAATACATGGAAGGGGGAAATAGCATAATGGTTATGCAAATAGTCTCTCAATCATGTTCTCTATTACCAGATAATCTCTCATGCCTGAGATCCCAGGTTCAATCCTGCACACAACCATAAGCCAGAGCTGAGCAATGCTTTGGGAATAAAAAATAAAGTAAAATAAAATAAATACAATTAGTTTTCTTTTGTTTCTTATGTAGCTTTCTGTGCTTTGTTATTGGCAAGCAGGATATTAATTGGCCTTAAAACAATGCCAGACCTACTAAAGTTAACTATGAAGAAAAAGAATTAGAAAATTTGTCCCCAAAATGATAAGATAAATAATTTTCAGGTACATTTTTGTTGTTATTCGTTTTCAAAGCAGGAAAAGAGTCTGCCAAGGATTTAGCTTACACAGGAAGGTCAGAAACAAAGACAGAGAAAAGGCTTCCTTGAAACAAAAAGGAAATATCAGAGTTACTAGAAATATTGATTTCTAATAGGATATTCTAACTTAAAAATGATAAACTCATCATTTGCTACTAGTAAATTAAGGTTGCAAATCTCCAACTGTACATGAGCATTTATTGAAAATTTCCCCAAAAATGTATCTCAAAAAAAACTTTAAAGAGTATTGATTTACTTTCATTCTATTTTTGCATGTTTTCATATATAAAACTCTAAAATAGGTAAATACAAAAAAATATTAGAATGTAAATATTGTTGATTAATTCCTTAGGTTAAAATCTCAGACTTAACCACACCTTTAGCAGTGAAAAAGTTGCTTAGATAACAGAGGGTAGGACTTGCAGACATGAGGACTCAGATTCTGTCACCAGCATGTACAGAAGTAGTGCTCTGGTTTTGTTTAGTCTCTCATAAAATAAATAGATGAGTAAATCTAAACAAATAAGCAAAGCCCTTGAGGGGATAAGTGATAGCTTAGGCAGCAGTGCACATAGTTTACCACGTACACATAGCTTACCATGTACACCACATGGGAGTGCTATGCAATAGGGAAGCTTCACAATCCGTAGTGTGGTCTCTCTCTCTTTTTTTTTATTAATGTTTTACATTCAACAGTAAATACAATAGTTTTTACATGCATAACATTCCCCAGATTCTCATTTAACAATACAACCCCCACTATGTCATTCATCATCTTTCATGGACCTGTATTCTCCCCACCCACCCACCCATGCCAGAGTCTTTTACTTTGGTGTAATACTCCAATTCCATTTCAGGTTCGACTTGTGTTTTCTTTTCTAATCTTGTTTTTCAACTTCGGCCTGAGAGTGAGATCATCCCATATTCATCCTTCTGTTTCTGACTTATTTCACTCAACATGATTTTTTCAAGGTCCATCCAAGATCGGCTGAAAACGGTGAAGTCACACATATGTTCTTGGCAGCACAATTTGTAATAGCCAAAACCTGGAAGCAACCCAGGTGTCCAACAACAGATGAGTGGCTGAGCAAGTTGTGGTATATATACACAATGGAATACTACTCAGCTATAAAAAATGGTGACTTCACTGTTTTCAGCCGATCTTGGATGGACCTTGAAAAAATATTCTCTCTTTTTTTTTCTCCTCCCTCTGTCTTTGAACCTCTATCTGGAAAAAAATGCATAGAGAGGTGGAATTATACAGGCACAGAGCCCCACTAGGGGGGGGGGGGAAAGAACTGAAATGAGAATGTCAAATTAAAAGTTAATGAAAATTTTAAAAGACTTCAGCACACAGTACAATGCAAGTATCCCTCCACAGTACTGATATGTATCACAGTCTGATCTTTTTTTTTTTTTCTTTATTGGAGGATTAATGATTTACAGTTGACAGTAAAACACATTATTTTGTACATACATAACATTTCTCAGTTTTCCACATAACAATTCAACCCCACTAGATCCTCCTCTGCCATTATGTTCCAGGGCCTGAATCCATTCCCCCACCTAACCCCAGAGTCTTTTACTTTGGTGCAATACACCAACTTCAGTCCATGTTCTGCTTAGTGTTTTCCCTTCTGAACTTGTTTTTCACCTTCTGTCTATGAGTAAAATCATCCCATATTCATCCTTTTGTTTATGACTTATCTCACTTAACATGACTTCTTCAAGCTCTATCCAAGATGGGACAAAGAAGATGAATTCACCATTTTTACTAGCTGAGTAGTATTCCATTGTGTATTTATACCACAATCTGCTCAGCCACTTATCTGTTGTTGGACACCTGGGTTTCTTCAAGGTTTTGACTATTAGCAATTGTGCTGTTATTAACATAGATATGCACAAATCTTTTTAGATGGGTATGTTTGATTCCTTAGGATCTATCCCCATGAGAGTAATTGCAGGGTCACACACAGGACAGGTCCACTTCTAGCATTCTGAGAGTACTCCAACTCCTCTCCACAAGGGTTGGACCAACTTACATTCCCACCAGCAGTGAAAAGGTGTTCCCTCCCTTTATTTAAAACAAACTTTTCACTTAATTTATTTTTATCAACTTATTAATGAACGGTAGCTTCTCATTGGCATAAATCACAAGTCTAATTGTTATTGTAACTATTTTTAAAAGTTTGGTACAACAAAGGCATTCCTTTTTGTCTTATCTATGAGTGCTTTCTGGTTAAAAGGGCAGAGTGAGGGACTTAGAAGGTAGTTCACAAGGGAAGGGTGCCTTGCAAGTGTGGGGTCCAAGCGCTTACATGCTCTATCTCTTTTTCTCTCCAGCTTTATTTCTATCTCTATCTTTACCTCTCTCTTCCTCTGGAAAAAGTGTTCCAAGACTGGTAAATCGAACACATGCCAGGTTCCAGATCCTTAA
Organism: Erinaceus europaeus; assembly: GCF_950295315.1. Lineage (NCBI taxonomy): Eukaryota > Metazoa > Chordata > Mammalia > Eulipotyphla > Erinaceidae > Erinaceus > Erinaceus europaeus. The sequence goes on from NC_080162.1 coordinate 178,293,214, forward strand.
AAATAAAAGGAAGAAAGAAAACACAAGGGGGCAGAGCTGAATAGCTGGGAGTGAGACTTCTTTGTGTTCCACAAAGTTTAATGTATTTGCTCTCAGTGGCTTTATTGAAAAATCATTGATAAACCCTGGGTACAGGAGTGATTGTTATATTTTTCTGAAAGTAGAATAGTTTATCTATATTTTTGTTGTTGTTCTCTGCAAAGTTTTGAAAGTGTATTTGCATTTATTTTTCCCCAGCGCTGCTCATCTCTGGCTTATGGTGGTTGTGGGGGGGAGGATTGAATTTGGGATTCTGAAGCCTTGTTCATTTGCATAACATTATGGTATCTCTCCAGTCCCATTTATTTGGCTTTGAAATTACTGATAGTGATTTTGTTACACATTATTCACTTATTTATTCATTTAGTTTTATAGAGCCAGAGCCTCAAATATGCACAACTTCACCAGTGTGAACCTTTTTTTTTCTTTGTTTCATTCAGAGAGAGTGAGAAAGAGGGAGAGAAACAGCAGCACTACTGTTTCCTCCAGTGCTTCCCACCACTTCCCATGTGACGCAGGCCTTTTTAAAAATATTTATTCCCTTTTGTTGCCCTCGTCGTTTTATTGTTGTAATTATTGTTGTTCTTGATGTTGATGTTGTTGATAGGACAGAGAGAAATGGAGAGAGGAGGGGAGGACAGAGAGGGGGAGAGAAAGACAGACACCTGCAGACCTGCTTCACTGCCTGTGAAGTGACTCCCCTTGATACAGGACTTCTATCCTGCACTGAAAACATGACAAGGCACAGAGTTGACCTAGTGTAACATCTCTCATCCACAGAAATGTCCTTTAAAAAATATATATATAGGAATTTTGCTAAGTGAGTTAAGTCAGAAAGACAAAGATGAGTATGGACTGATTCCACTCATAAACAGAAGTTGAGAAAGAAGAACAGAAAGGGAAACTCAAAGCAGGATCTGACTGATTTGGTGTAGGGCACCAAAGTAAAAACCTCTGGGTGGAGGGTGAGGGTGGATGCTCAGCATCACTGGGGCAGGGTTGGTAGTAGAATGGGATGGGACACAGTCTTTTGGTGGTGGGAATGGTGTTTATGTCCACTCCTATTAACTTGTAGTCATATAAATCACTGTTTGATTAATAAAAAATTATACTGCTCTGTTGGTATTTTATTTATCATTAAACTTTACATATTGATTTCTGGACCATTTTCCCTTGGAACTATCAGTTCGACTCTGGATTAACTAAACATTTTCATTATAATGGGGCAATTACAATGTATTCTACACTTTCATTTAGTAATTTTCTTGACTTTTAACTCATTTTTTGTTTTAATAAATGATTTTGTATTTGTATGTAAATTCAAGTTTATCTAACTCAGTGGGGGGAGCTTTTGTGCTGTGGTACTTTTCCCTCTCTCTCTTTCCATCTGAAAAGTTTGGATGAAAAGGAGCAGTGTAGCCCGAGTGAGATGTGACACACATACATACATACACACACACACACACACACACACTACACACACACATACACACACACACACACACACACACGTACATTCTGTGTCTGGGGAGATAGCTCAACTGGTAGAGTACTGGAAATTCATGCCTAAGGTTCTGGATTTAACATCTCTCACTGCATGTACTAGTGTGATGTTGTGATCCATGTCAACTTCTAGAATTATTATGACATCTCATTCGTGAGGTGAGTGGGCTGAGGACCCCAGACGTCATGACTTAAGTTTCCATACACCTGGGTCACACAGATCTTTCACAACTACTTTGAATTTCAAAATCGTTTAGAATTTTTATAGTAAAAACAATCTATGGCTTAATTAAGGAAACATATATTAATATATATGTCTAATATAGTATAATAGTTAAATGTATTTTTGATGATTAAACACTATAAAATCAAAGTAGATATCAGATTTCAGGCTCTGGGGGAAAAATGAAAAAAAAATAGTATAGCCACAGGCCCTTTGGAATATAACTTTGGCATATAAAATATGCCTTCTAGCTATCTACAAAATGGAGGAACCCCCCCCCAACTCTTCATCTGTACTATTCCAGCCTTTAGGTCCATGACTGGTCAACAATTTGTTTGGCTTTGTATGTTTGTATCTCTCTTTTCAACCACCAGTTTCCAGATGCTAGCATGATTCCGACCAGACTTCCCTAGACAGACAACCCCATCAATATGTCCTGGAGTTCCGCTTCCCCAGAACCCTGCCCCACTAGGGAAAGAGAGAGACAAGCTGGGAGTATGGATGAACCTGTCAATGCCCATGTTCAGAGGGGAAGCAATTACAGAAGCCAGACCTTCCACCTTCTGCATCCCACAATGACCTTGAGTCCACACTCCCAGAGGGTTAAACAATAGGAAAGGTATCAGGGGAGGGGATGGGATACAGAGTTCTGGTGGTGGAAATTGTGTGAAGTTGTACCCCTCTTATCCTATGGTTTAGTCAATATTTCCTTTTTATAAATAAAAAATTAAAAAAATAAAAAATCAAAGTAGAAACTACTTTTACAAAATGAACACTGGATGAATACCATTGGAAATCACTGAAAATTTGAAGCCATTGATTACATTCTAGTATTTTATCATGGTACAAAATTTGACCATTTTAGCAACTATCATAAAATGCATGTGCTTTGTTTGAATAATTCATGATATCAAATGTAGACTCTACTATAAGCTTTTCCCCAGAAGAAACATTCATGCACTATAGTATTTCCAATGGAATTACTGGCTATAGTTTGTTTTCACACTAAATATGTGACTCTTTTCAAGTTAATGGATAAATTTGCTCATCTCTTTCTTTATTATAAGGCAAAGATAAATAAGTCTTTCTCACTCAATCTGCTGAGATAACTTGTACCCATGCCGAAAGGTGATCTGTTCTAATCAACTTCACGAAGTCTGATGGAATTACACTGAACATATCTCATACCTGACACAACTACAGAATGATACAGTTCAGGACAAACATTGGTGACCTGAATAATACATGACAGACAGATGACCGGGTGAGAAAAGTAATTTTTCACCTACACCACTTGAGTTTCTTTATTAAAGGCTGAGACATGTTTGATGGAAAGAAGTCTGCTTTGCCAGCTAAAAGCTGGTGTGTTTTATTAATAGCTCAGTCTGTATTCCCCTGCCGTTTTACTATTTGAAATGTGTTATTTTCACAGTAAAATACAATAAGCATCTACTCTGCATGAAAGCTTGATATTTTATAAGAATATAAGGTTGTTGGTAATCAGATATTATCATTTAATATATTTACATAGCTGAGAATATTAAGTTTACTGAGTAGAAATAACAAATTTTAAGTGGGGAGATAGATTGTGAATTGATGGTATATGTAGCTGCTTATATTTCAATGTTATGAAATAATTTGTACAAAGAAAATATGGGATTGCTAGAAGGTTGCTCAGTGTGTCACACCCCAGGATTTGCAGGCCTGAAGTCCCAGAGGTCTCTGGTTCAATCCTCAGTACAACTATAACCCAGAATCCAGCAGTGCTCTGATCTCTTTAGCTCCCATTCTCTTTTTCTCTTTCTCTCCACCCCACTATGTGTGTGTGTGTGTGTGTGTGTGTGTGTGTGTGTGTGTTTTCTCTCATAAAATAAGTAAATCTTAAAAAAGAAAATGCAACTGTAAAAGTAAAGGAAATCACTGAGAGTCAGTAAATATATTTCCAATGAGTTGTTGTTGGCAAAAGAGAATTTAATTATTTCAGTCTTTGACACTCTAGCATCATTATTAAGTTGCACTATGTTTAATTTATTTTAAATTTTTTCTGGCAGTAATGTTTATTTTCTAGGTATGGAAATAGTAAAAATGATAACCAGTGTATATTCTCATTTAGGGTTCTCCCCCCCAATGTCAGCAGGAAATATGATATTTGTACTTGTAAAACTTACTCCAAATTTCTGTGTTGCTTTTTAGTAACATTTAAAATGAACTTGACTTGAAACATTACTATGGACCATAAAGATGATTGCTTTTATTTATATGTTAGGCTTTGTAGCATCAACCAAATCTGTAAACACTAAGATACTGATATGAAGAGCCAGAGTGGGTGGGGCAGTTAAACACATTTATCATCATGCTCAAGAACCCGGGTTTGAGCACCGGCTCCCAACCTATGGGGACTCTTCAGCTAGGGTCTGGAAGTGTGCCTATCTTTCTCTCTCCCTCTCTATCTCTCCCTGTCACTTTCAATTTCTCTCTGTCCTATAGAACAAAATAGGAAAAAAAAAAAAAATGGTCACTGGAAGTGGTGCGTTTGTAGTGCCAGCAATAATCCTACAGGCAAAAAAAACAAACAAAACAAAACAAAAAAACGCCAGGGTAGTGTCTCAGTAGTGTTGCTGAGGAGTTATTCTGATGCAGTCTCCACCCCCAGGTTTTACTACACCCCGTGAAATCCTAGCAGTGCCCCCTTCAACCAGTCCTGGTCCTACACGTCACCCCTGGTTGTCGCCCAATAAAAAGTCCCCTTACCCCCCCCCCCCTTTCTGGGCTCTCAGCTCTCCCTCTCTGAGATCTCGCCCCCTGCTCTCCCCCGTGGTCAGGTAGTGGGACGGCCATTGCCCGCTGGCCCCACGTGGTCTGAACCAAAACCCCCCCCAATCCTATAATAAAGATTTGTGTACCCCTTTGCTCTGGACGTCCACTCTCTTCTCCGCGGTGCAGCCCGACACCAGACCGCCACAACAACACAGTAGTAAAGTGCATGCCTTGTATGTGTGAGGTCTTGGATTAGGTCTTCAACACTGCATAAAAATCAAAATAGAGGAAGCGAAGTGGTGTCTCACTTGGCACAGAGCTCATGTTCTAATATACAAGGGCTTAGTTTGGATTCAAGCCCCTGGGCGGTGTAGCCTGCCTAGGGGGAAGCTTCATAAGTGGTAAAGTGGTGCTGTACGTGACTCTCTCTTCCCCCTTCTCTCAATTCCTTTCTGTCTCCGAGCAAAGTAAATCAAATTAAGTTTAAAAATAGAAATGCATAAATAGTGAATTTGTGCTTTTGGTCTTTATCTCTTTCATGTAACACACACCATGAAAAAGAACATAACTATAGCTATAGAGATAGATATAAAAATATCCTAAAGTATATGTGAGAAGTACATGTTTGGAATGTAACCTATGAACAAAATGAGATAAAATTATCAATATACCATTTATCTTCTCATTTCAAAATCAAATTGATGTATAATTTGTTCAGTGCTAATTATTAGTCAAGTTAACTGCAGAGGATTTGACAAGTTACTTTAAAATAATTGAGACTGTTTTGTAAATGTTGACTCACTATGTTCTAGAGAACTGTGGTCAGCTGTGGTTAAGCACACATAACTTTTGGTAAAGAGAGAATTGACAGTAATAACATTATTATTTAAATGCATTTTAATGTTAAAATTATTCACATTGGTCAACTTTCTGTTCAAAGGGTAATGATCAATTTCTTTAGTCACAGGGAGAAAGTCACATTTTTTTCTCCAAAATGTGCTATAATAGACACTGTAGCTAAGTCATATAAAATGTTGCTGTAGACCACTGTAATTATGAGATATCAGTGCAAGTCTTCTCTATGTGTTTTGTATGATAGAAAAGAAATGAAAGGGACATGTTTATTTAAAGGCATGTTTAAAACAATAAAAATAAGAGTCAGGGGTAGATAGCATAATGGTTATGCAAAAAGACTCATGCCTGAGGCTCCAAAGTCCCAGGTTCAATCCCCCAAACTACCATATGGCAGAGCTGAACAGTGCTCTGGTTGTTATAATAATAATAATAATAATAATAGCAACGAGTGCCACCCCAGCATGCTTCACCTCAGACTGTCCAGAGACTTCGGGTGTGGAATGACAATCCTTCAGCTTCATCACTCGGGTGAGACCTTTCCTTTCATAGTATTCTCTAATTCCATTCCAGGTGTTCCACTCCCCAATAAAGTCCCCAAACCTAGATATAGTCCAGGTACCCTGAGATAGAGCATATGTTCACATGTGCCCATAAGCTAGGGAAAAATGTATACCTGAAAGCTGAAGTACACAAGAGCCTGCAGGGAGTACCCCCCAACACTTCATCTGCACTATTCCAGTCTTTAGGTCCATGGTCGTTCAACAATTTGTTTGACTTTGTATGTTAACTCTCTTTTCAGCCACCAGGTTCCGAATGCCAGCACGATGCAGACCAGACTTCCCTGGACAGACGACCCCACCAATGTGTCCTGGAGCTCCACTTCCCCAGAGACTCACCGTACTAGGGAAAGAGAGAGGCAGACTGGGAGTATGGATCGACCAGTCAATGCCCATGTTCAGCGGGGAAGCAATTACAGAAGCCAGACCTTCCACCTTCTGCAACCCACAATGATCCTGGGTCCATACTCCCAGAGGGATAGAGAATGGGAAAGCTATCAGGGGAGGGGGTGGGATATGGAGATCGGGTGGTGGGAATTGTGTGGAACTGTACCCCTCCTACCCTATGGTTTTGTTAATATCTCCTTTCTTCAATAAAAAAAATTTAAAAAATAATGATAATACAATTTAAAATATATTTGGAGATCAAGATATTACCAACTGTCTTTCAATGGACAATAAAGACAGACACTGAGATTCTATTTATTTAGAAACACCCTGTTGATAAAAAATAATATGTACCAAGGCTTCGTACTCTGTTAAGGAAAGAATAGTCTGCAGCTTGGTGAGAGATAACCTGATAGAACACATCTTTTGCCGTGCACTAGGTCCTAGATTTGAGGCCTAGCACTATATGGGAACAATCTGGACAAAACTGGCAGAGCTCAGTGGGTAGTAGATCAGGGACTCTGTGCACCATGGTAAGTGGTGATATCACACATGCATGAAGCCTCACCACCACATTAAAAGAAAGGGAGAGAGGAAAAGTAATATGAAATGGACCTGCACTGGCTATTGCTATAAGCGTCAGAAAAAGTATATTATGATTTATAAACCATTAACTACTCCATCCAATATAATACTAGCTCTGAGTTGGGTCTTAAATTTCAAAAGTAAAATATTTGCAAATTGAAGACCAAAGTTCTCAACTAGTTAATCAACTAACTATACACAGCCTGTAATAAATACATTTAGGAGGTTACATTTGCAAATTTTCATGTTTTGTTTTATCTGATATTTTTTTTTTGCAGTTCACAAGCCTGATCTTAAATTATGTGGATATAGCCCATGAGTATATATTATCTATTTAACATGAAACTGATGACATAGCAGTTAAACCTATTAGAAAGAAAAATATTTACTTAACAGAGATGCAGATCTAATATTGTAAATTATTCTTAGTTACAGCAAAGTTGTATGTTTTTATTTTATCTGTGGTATTTAGTTTCAACCAAAATAAAGAAAAGTGATATACAAAAGTAAATAATTGATAACAACAACAACATTATCTTCGAGCCTTAAAATTGTTGAAGGCAAAATAGCTCAAATGATTCTTAATGCCTTTCAGGCACATCTGAATCAAATAAGGTAATTATTCTTTAAAATGCTTACACAAAGTCTGATTTGCATGCTGGTAATTGCTATGCCTTGTGGCATCTAGCAATTGACACAGCAATGATTTTAATTATTGTAATTTCATCAGTATAAATACTTCAAAGTTATGCAAATACTACCTCATAATCCACATAGACAGCTTAGAGTATTTGATTTACTAGTCTTGTAAGTCTCTTTGTCTATGCAGTTTACTCTCAGATGTGACTCTGCATTGCAATTGAAGCCTTTCACTCACATCAAAGCTCTAAATCATAACAAGATGAGCTAATTTTACAAAGACTGACACTTCAAACATTAAGTTGCAAATACAATTATAAGATGAAATATAGAAAGGTCTTTGCTTGGATATCATGAAGCCCAGATACCTGCAGCTAATCATGTCTAATGTCTCTCTGACACAAGAAAGTAAAGATACAACTTGAACAAATCTTTTTGAATGAATAAGAACAGAAAAGACCCTCACTTTTACATGATTAATTTAAATGCTACAATAGTAAAATCTTACAGTGGTGTAATAAATTATCATCAGTATTACAGTCACTCATACCCTCAGCCAACAGAGAGTTACTGAGCTGAACACAAAGCTTCCCTGTTAGTAAATCTTAGGCTGTGATTCTTGAATTCTCTGAGAATGAAAATTTGTATAATTGATATACCTACCAGTTTGGAAAATGTTGTCTAAACAAGCTGTTATTGTGAAAAGCTTCTTTATCACTTCATTAACTAAAGTTAAAAAATAATAATAATTGAAGAAAATAGGACATAAAGACAATACTTATTAGTATATTAAGGTGTATTGTACCAAAGTAAAGGACTCTGGGTTAGGAGGGAGGGTTCAGGTCCAGGGACATGATGGCAGAGGAGGACCTAGTGAGGGTTGAATGGAAATGTGGAAAAATAAGAAATATTACATGTACAAGCTATTGTATTTTACTATTGACTGTAAACCATTAATTTCCCAAATAAAGAAAAATTAAAAAAAGAATATATTAAAACCTACCTATGTTTTTCATTTTATACATTAAATTATAAAAATAAACATGAAATATTACTTGTAATGATTTTCATAGATGAACTTGAATTCTCAGATAAGATAACAAATGTAACTAAATTGGTACTAATTAAAAACAGAATCTATCCATGTCATTAGAAATGCACTAGTTTACACGTAAAAGAGAAATAGTAAATAGAACTGGCAAGATGGGCATTAGGCATTACCACCCAGGTTCAAAAAATATCCTGAGCGCTTTGAAATTATGCATAGGAAAGACTTCTGACCATAAAAATACCACACAAAATACAAAGACAACAACAAAAATAAGGCAAGGTAGAGTTTCAGTGGAATGAGGAAAGTGAAAAATGTGATGCTTCTTTGTGCTTTTTAGTAAACATGTATGTGGCATCAGATTAGTAAATTATCTTCTTATCAATTTAAGTGGAAAGAGAAGGTGATATTTATTTTGGGGGAGCTAGGTGGTTTCACACCTGGTTGAGCACACACATTACTATGCTGTTACACTCAGGTCCAAGCCCCAGGCAGCCACCTGCAGGGGAAGCCCCATGAGCAGTGTCTCTCTTTATCTCTCCCCATCTCCCCCTTCATTCTTATTTTATTTCTGTCCTATCACAATTATAAGAAAGGGAGAAAAAAAAAAGAAAGAAAGAAATGGCTACCAGCGGAACAGTGGTGAATTTGTTGTGCAGGCACCACTTTCCTGACAGAAAGAAAGAAAGAACAAAAGAAGGGAAAGAAAAAAAATTTTTTTTTAGTCAGTATGTTTGACCAAATTTAAAGATGACATTTACTGAGCTATGTAGTTTAGCATAATCTTCTCCCTCTGAGTATAGATGGGATTGTGACCTGTCTCTAGGAAAGAGAATTTGATGAAAAAGAAATGTAGCCCAATGAACACATTGATAATGATTATGAAGATCTTGACCTGAGAACTTTAAGAAGCTGTGAGTAGTTAGATTTCTGATGTGTGAAAACTATCAGACAATAAGTTCTTCTTCTCCTTTTCTCCTTTTTCTCCTCCTCCTCTTCCTCTTCCTCCTTCTCCTCCTTCTTCTTCTCCTTCTGTTATTGATAGTAGAATTGTGGTCACCTGTCTGAACACAAAAAGCTATCACAGTGATATTACTGAAATGTGACTAGATTTGAGCAATGCATGCAGGTGCATTGTGTTAGTAAGACATATTCTACTTGTTTATGTCTACCTCAAACTGAAGTTGGCCACAGTGGATACCTGAAAGAGATCATGGCTTGTGTATCCAAGTCATTGATATGGTTCCAGATTGCCCAGTGCAAAAATAAGCATTTGAAAAGTGGTTTTACAAAGGACATCACCTAGAAGTTCTGCTGGAAAACAAAGACTCAAAAGGCACAGAATATATATATACATATATATGGTAAGAAAAATATATGACCATAAGAACACCTTCCACTTTGGGGCTATTATCAAGACTTACCCAAAGATACACCTTGAATCATAATTTATTTGACAATAGCAATGAATATTCATCACTTTGCATCTCCATGTTCCATGACATTGGCAGACATTTGTAGAAATTAAGTGGTTTATTACATTTATTCCTTGAAAACAGTTTCAGTTCAGGAGAATTACATCTTGTGAGATCAAAGATGTTGGATGGCTTTCAACAAATGTCAACAATTTAGATATCAAAAAAGCTTAATGGATAGTAGTTACCAACTGTTTCTTATCTGTAAAACAAAGTGGTAATAAAGATACATGTAGAAATCATGTAGTATAGGATAAAATGTAGCCACCCACATTCAGATAGAGTCTGAATAAACTACAATAAAAAATAACTCCTTTTACATCTTTGATTTTATACAAAGTATTAAAATTATCTGATCTTTCTTATCTATAAATTGAAACTAATTGAACTTGACTTTTAGTCTTAATAAAATTATGAGAAATAAATATAGTCAATTGAAAATTGTAACTTTTATGACAATAATGATAAAAAGTACAGTTTTTCTCCTTTTTTTTTCTTTTTTCTTTTTTCTTTTTTTATTAAAGAAAGGATTAATTAACAAAACCATAGGGTAGGAGGGGTACAACTCCACACAATTTCCACCGCCCAATCTCCATATCCCACCCCCTCCCCCGATAGCTTTCCCATTCTCTATCCCTCTGGAAGTATGAACCCAAGGTCATTGTGGGATGCAGAAGGTGGAAGGTCTGGCTTCTGTAATTGCTTCCCCTCTGAACATGGGCGTTGACAGGTCGATCCATACTCCCAGCCTGTCTCTCTCTTTCCCTAGTAAGGTGGGGCTCTGGGGAAGTGGAGCTGCAGGACACATTGGTGGGGTCGTCTGTCCAGGGAAGTCTGGTTGGCATCCTGCTAGCATCTGGAACCTGGTGGTTGAAAAGAGAGTTAACATGCAAAGCCAAACAAGTTGTTGAACAGTCATTCACCTAAAGGCTGGAATAGTGCAGATGAAGTGTTGGGGGGTACTCACTGCAGAGTATTGTGTACTTCTGCTTTCCAACCAAAAATATATTTGTACACCTATGTTCATAGCAGCATGGTTTGCAATAGCTAAAACCTGGAAGCAACCCAGGTGCCCAACAACAGATGAGTGGCTGAGAAAGTTGTGGTGTATATACACAATGGAATACTACGCAGCTATTAAGAACAATGAAGCCACCTCTTCTGACCCATCTTGGACAGAGCTAGAAGGAATTATGTTAAGTGAGCTAAGTCAGAAAGATAAAGGTGAGTATGGGATGATCCCACTCATCAATAGAAGTTGAGAAAGAAGATCAGAAAGGGAAACTAAAAGCAAGATTTGACTAAATCTGGAGTAGGACATCAAAGTAAAAACCCTGAGGTGAGGGTGAAGGTGGATATTCGGCTTTCCGTGGTGGCAGGGGGAGGTGGGTGGGTGGGAGGTTGAGATGGGACACAGTCTTTTGGTGGTGGGAATGGTGTTTATGTAGACGCCTATTAATTTGTAGTCTTATAAATCTCTATTTAATTAATATGAGAGGGGAAAATTGATTGTATGTCCCAAAGTTTTTAAAGCACAGACTGAGTCTTTTAATACATAGGCTGAGTCTGTGATATGTTGATTCTCTCAAAAGCCTAGACCAGGGAGAACAGAAGCAACCAGTGTCACAGCTACATACAAATAATGTTAAAGGACATAAATTATAGTGATATTGGGTATGATACAGCAAATCCTAATAAAGGTATTTTTCAAAGTTAACCCAGCTACCAAACAATGTGATGATAATAGTAACTATCTATTGTCTTCTTGAACCCTAAGACAGCAGGAACCTCATATTTCCACTATAAAGCCTATATTTCCTCCAGTCCTGGAGCCTTAGGTTGGGGCACACTTTCCTGCATGCTTCTCTCAATTCATACCAAATAAAATTGGATCCACTGATCCCAACCTAATCATTCACCTCAGCATGCTTCACTTCAGACTGTATCCAGAGACTTCAGGTGTGGAATGATAACCCTTCAGCTTCATTACTCGGGTGAGACCTTTCCTTTCATAGCATTCTCTAATTCCATTCCAGGTGGTCCACTTCCTAACAAAGTCTCAAAACCTAGATATAGACCAGTCCAGTGAGATAGAGCATATGTTCATATGTATCCATAAACTAGGGCAAAAAGTACAGTTTTTAAGTTAAAGGCAAAATGTAGATATACTGTACATATTAATCACAATGGTACTAAGTTTTGGTGGGAAAAAAAAGATGATTTATTTATAAATATAGTGAATGTAAGTATACATTTATCAAGTCTTTTCTAGCTACATGGTCTTAAAAATATCATGTGGGCCAGCAAAATAACTTGCTTGGATTGTGCACTACATTTTCACGTGTGAGACCCCTTTTCAAGTCCAGCTCTCACATCATATCAAATGGCGTTTCAATAATAGTCTCTCTCTCTGTCTCTGTCTCTGTCTCTGTCTCTGTCTCTCTCTCTGTGTCTATGTGTGTGTGTGTGTGTGTGTGTGTGTGTGTGTGTGTATGTAAAGGTCAGCCCAGAGGGTAAAGCCCCAGAAATGACAAAAAATATATCACAATAGTCTAGAAACAGTTGTCTCTAAAAAGAAGGTATCATATCTTATTTATCTACTTTATGATAATGCACGAATTTCAAAATCATGATATATTTAATTATCAGAATTCTCTATAAATACAAGATACTAGAATTATTTTACAGGAGTTCATATTTAGTTATTGAAAAACAAATGTTCTGTGAAAATTGATTAAAGCAGTTTCTTAGATCAGTTGCTCACTTACACATTCAAACATAAATTTTGTTTTTAAAAACATCTCAGCAGAAAGTCCTCAAATATTTGACACTTGACAAAAAGAGATGTCAGCGGTATGCATTTCAGCCTCACAAGTTGTAACTCATACCTAGAAAAATTATTGCAAATTCATCTTCAGCAAGAGCAGAAAAAAACTGAAACTTAAAAGGAAATAGAAACACCACAAAACAGACAGCAGCACGAACAGCTGAATATATTGCATGCAGCTAACAATGAAGCACAGTAAGATAACATCAGTAAGCCACCTGGCACAGTTGTCAAGTGACAGGAGTGACATAACAATAGAATCACATGTGAGAAAAAAAATGAAAGCATTGAGAACGCAGAATTAATTTTGGACTATCTCCTAGAAATGTTATGATTTTTTCAAGATCTCTTCTTAGATGCTTTCATTTACTGGACACCTACCCACTCGTTTACTAGCTAACATTGAAATGCTTCACATATATACACTCCAGAAAATTCTAACTACCTACATGAGTCATTTTCAAATTTAGAATAATTTTTGACATGCATTTTATGCTATGTAAACATTAATGTCCCTTTCAAGTGTACTACTTATCTCCTTTAATCCACCTAGCTTTACCATGTGAAAACCAGGGGGGGTGGGGCGGTGGCTCAGTGGGTTAAGCGCATGTGGCGCAAAGCACAAGGACGGGCGTAAGGATCCTGGTTCAAGCCTCCGGCTCACCACCTGCAGGGGAGTCGCTTCACAGGCGGTGAAGCAGGTCTGCAGGTGTATCTCTTTCTCTTCCCCTCTCTGTCTTCCCCTTCTCTCTCTATTTCTCTCTGTCCTATCCAACAACGAACAACATCAACAATGGCAATAATAATAGCCACAACGAAGCTACAACAACAAGGGCAACAAAAGGGGGAAAATGGCCTCCAGGAGCAGTGGATTCATGGTGCAGGCACCGAGCCCAGCAATAACCCTGGAGGAAAAAAAAAAAAAGAGGGTAAGGTGATTGGATCACAACCATATAGTACCAAATAATAATAATAGCCATAGGATTTTAGAGAACTTGAGAATAGGAGATATAAGAAACAGAAAATAAGAGAGGAACAAAAGGAAAGGAAATAGAGAGTGAAAAATCAGTCCCCAAAAGGGAAGATAATGGCATAGGGTTGCATTGCAGTAATAATAGAGAAAATGATTTGGAGCTGGTAAGATAGCTTGCAAGGATAGTGCAACTAACTCAGCAAGCATGCAACCCAGGTTCAAACTCAGTTCCTGTTATACCAGAAGAAGATGCAGTGCTGCGCTATCTTTTCTTCTTTCTCTTGTTTGTGTCTTTGCTTCTATCTTCTGAAAAAGTCTGTTCAGAGTAGTGAAGGTCAGGTGGTAACAAAGAATAAGTAAATAAAGTGATATTTAAAGTACTGTAAAGTGGCCAAAGGGAACTGAAGTAGAGGGCAGAAAAGCTAACTAAAGGAACACAAAATTAGCTATTTTAGCAAGGAGAGAGAGCTTTAGTGCTATAGGTGAGGTAAAAGGAGTTAATGTAGAGAAAAAAGGGGCACAATTTTGATCTTATATAACTAAAACCTCAACATGGAAATAGTATTTGGAAAAGATCATAGTCCAGACAACAGACTCGTGTTTAATGCACAATTTTAAGAGTACTTTTTTGAGTATCCGTTCTTTCCCCCTTCTGTTTAGAGAGAAGCTTGTTCTTTAAATAATCAGTGGTGATCATAACATCACATTGGCAACATTTGGGAAGTTGCAGCATAACAAGTTAAATAGTCTTTTCTGGGATCCTTGGATATTTAATTAAACATTAATTTAGTGATACCATTTTAACTCCCAATAATATTGAGGTCTGATTTTTACATGTTTCGTTTTAGAAAGAAACCATGAGGAGAAGGAATCACAGTTTAATGAGTACTGGCAGTATACTGAATGTTAGCACATATTCTTCCTGGTCATCCCTTGGTTGGTTGTGATATATGAAAATGGGTTCAGATGATAAAATGATAATGATCCCAAAGTTGTACAGATACTAGCAAATTGAATCGAACATGTGTTTTACTTTTCCATGCCAGATAAAAGTGAAAAATACAAATAAGGGAAGGAACAGAAATTATAATAAAATGTCATCTTTCAGCATCAATTTCTGGGCAGAAGCTCTGCTCATCACCATGTTTTATTTGTTAAAATCAGACCAGAATTAACATTATAATTTGTGCAGATGAGAAAATTCAGATTCAAACAAGTAAAGCAAATATTAAAATTTTAAGTTAGTAAGGGGGTTGTGTTCACTTTCTTTAACTCTGAAATTAGGACTAAATTTTTTAAGTGCTTTGCCACATATTTGATGAAGAAGCATTTTGTGTGATATTCAGGTCTACCACATCTTAGTTGAGTGACCATGGGCATGTCACTCATCGTCTCTAAATCTCAATAACCCCCTTTCTATTGTTGAGTAATGCATGTGTTGTACGTGGCTTTTAAAGACCATAAAGCATTTTGAACACAAATATTTTCAAGAGATAATTGTTATGTTTGGGTTAGTATCAACCACAGGAGTAAATGTTCAATTAGAAATGGTCATCAGGGAGTCTGGCACATAGCTCAGTGGGTTAAGTGCACATGGCTCAAAGCTCAAGGACCTGCATGAGGATCTGGTTCCAGCACTCGGCTCCCCACCTGCAGGGGAGTCGTTTCACAGGTGGTGAAGCGGATCTGCAGGTGTCTTACTTTCTCTCCCCCTCTCTGTCTTCCCCTCCTCTCTCTATTTCTCTCTGTCCTATCCAACAGTGACATAAATAACAACAATAATAACTATAACAACAATAAAAGCAAGGGCAACAAAAAGGAAATAAATATTTAAAAACAAAAATAAATGGTCATTAGAAGTATATGAACTTAATTGTGTATTAAAATTTATTTTGACCTATCTGGTATAATTCTTAATAGGAACAAAAATAAGAGTCAGTAGTTCAAACTAGAAGTTATCTACATGTTCTGGACAGAGAGAAAATTTGAAAGGGGTGAGTAAGATAGAAAAGGAAAGAGAAAGAGAAGCATCTCAGTACTGGTAGCTTCCCCTACTGCAGGTGAAGGGCTGGGACTTGAACCTGAATCTTTGTGCATGGAAATGTGTTCACTCTACTGGGTGCACAAAAAAAATTTAATCTCCTATTCATCCTTGATCAATTTATATTATGACATATAACAATGATGTCTAACATAAAAATTTATTAGTATCAATTTGCTACTTAAAAATTGTCAGGTAATTACCTTTGTAGTGCTAAGAGAAACCAATTAGAAAAATGTATACTCTTGGCAGAGAAAGTTGTGGTATATACACACATTGGAATACTACTCAGCTATTAAGAATAATGAGCCCACCTTCTCTGACCCATCTTGGATGGAGATAGAAGGAATTATTTTGAGTGAGATAAGCCAGAAAAAAGAAAGATGAGTACAGGATGATCCCACTCATTAAAAGAAACTGAGAAAGAAGAACAGAAAGGGAAATTCAAAGCTGAATCTGACTGATTTTGGAGTATTACACTAAAATTAAAAACTCTGGGGGGAAGGGAAGGGCAGATTTTGAGATCCACTATATGGGGGGTAGAGTTAGGGACAGAGACCTTTGGTTGCAGGAATGGTGTTAATTTACACTCCGATGAACTTATAGTCTTATAAATCACTGTTTAATTAATATGAGAGGGGGAAAGTAGATTGAATATCGCTAGCTTTTTAATGCACAGACCCCAGTTCTGAGTATATATTCCTTCAATCTATGCACTTAAGATTTCAAATTAATAAAATGATTGAATTTTAACACTTGGCTTAAATTGTTAATGCAATTCTAATAATGAGTTTTTAGTTTCTGAAATAGTAAAACACCTGTAATGTTGGGCCAGGGATACCAAAAGCAACTGGTCTAATTAGTATATAAGATATTATTATTTGTAAATAGCAGAAAGTGACATAAATCATGACAAGGTCTTGTGTAATACAGTAAATCCTAACTATGAAATTTTCAAAGAATATCAAGTTCCCAACTTACTTGGTTACAATAATAATCACCTATTTCCTTCTTAAACTGTAAGTAGGAAGGAATCTTATTCATTCACTACAAAACCTATATGTCTCTCAGTCCCGAATCTCTGGGGCTTTGCTCGTTTTCCTTCATGATTCTCTTGATCTATACCATTTGATACTGCATCTGCTGATATCAACCAAATCAAGGCAACCAGTACCACCTCAACATGTTTCACTTCCAACAATATCTAGAAACAACAGGCCTGGGATGTCAACCTAGTAGGTCCAATAGCTCATAGTACTCCTTAGTTCCATTTTGGGTGGTGAACTTCCTAACAAAATTGCAACCTGGTTATAGAACAGGGCCCAAGAAATAGGGCACATGTGCACATGTACCCATAAGTTAGGGGAAAACATATACCTTAAAGTAAAGGGGTTCAGTGGTCTACAATGACTTAAAGAAAGTGCAGCAAACAAATAGAGAGATCTAAAAAAGACACCATAATGAACTTAGCCAGATATTTTCTAATAGACATAGATATCTTCCTCACTTCCTATTTCACTTGCCTCAAGCACTCAAATTCTAACACTGTCAGATAAAGTAATGAATACAAAATCTGGAAAAGGGAAAGAGACTAGCACATTTTAATGATAGTCCTTTTGGTCACTACCAGGCTACCCCATCATCCAGGGCCCTAGTCAGGGAATCGTGGAATTCCCACATAATTATAATGGAATAAACCTCTAACAGATCCCTCTCTCCACCATCACTGGTCATCTCTATCAGGAACAACATCATATGCCCTCTGTGGGCCTCTACAGGACCTTGCCCTCAATGTAGAACAACAATGGTACAAACTGCCAAAGGGAGGCTGTGTCAATATACTCTGCCACTCAAGGAAGACAGGTCCTGAAATGAATGCAGCCTAGAATGTTCCTAGCTGTACCCACGGAAAACAACCTCAGACAGACAGAGTTTCAGAGGTTACGCAGGCTCCTGTGGTAAATGAGAATAGACATGTGCCCTAGGTCATATCTATGGGTTTACAGTTAACAGTATTTATATGCTTTTTCCATATTTCAGAGCTACTTCCTGCTCTGATCCAACATTTTAGACCTATTCCCCACCTTGACACTATCTTTCTAGACAATACTTTTAGCCCACTTACATGTTAGCTGTTGGACTCAGGAAAAAATTAGTAAAGTTATGGGCCCCAATGAATTTCCTTAAAATAGACTTCCTAGCTTCTTCCAACATGAAGATCTCAATTCTCACCTGCTATATTCTTATCTTTAGGTTCCTGATAATTAAGGCATTTTTCTGCTTTATATATAGTTTTGAAATATTTTGATTAAATTTTATTTATTATTGAATAAAGACAGAGAAATTGAGAGGAAGGGGAAGATAGAGAGGGAGAGAGACAGAGAGATATCTGAAGCCCTAATTTACTACTCATAAAGTTTCCCCTTTGCAGGTGAGGACTTCACCAGAGCCTTACCCCAGCTGGAAAACAGAAAAATGCTGAGGATATGGATTGACCTGTCAACTCCCATGTCCAATAAAAAAGCAATTACAGAAGTGAGAACACTCCCCTTCTGTGTCACGTAAAATTCTTTGGTCCAAACTCCTAGAGGGATAAAGACTAGGGACCCTTCCAATTGAGGGGAGGGTATGTGGAACTCTGGTGATGGGAACTGTATTTCTGTTATTCAACAATTATGTCAATCATTATTAAATCACTAATAAAATTAAAATTAAAAATGCATTCTATCTTCAGAAAATGAGGATGGAATCTGGAAAAATTTAAATAAAACAAACATGAAAAATTAAATGTCCATTTCCTCATAATTAACCTATTTGCTAAAACCCAAATTATTAAAAAACAGTTGAATAATGAGTGCGCTGTTACTAGACATCTGATCCATCAAATGTCAGATTACTCTTTTATTATTTCAACAATTAATTTATTTATTCTTGAATGCAGACACCAAAACATTAAAAGGAACAGGAAGTAGAGAAGGAGAGGGATAAAGAGACACCTACAGCACTGCTGCACTGATCCCAGAAGTTAGGGACTGAGGGCTTGAAGTTGGGTCCCTGGACTCTTTAACATGCTGAATACGGTACACAACTACCCAGTTCACTGATTACTTTGCGTAGTTAAATTTAGTAGTGTCCTCACAAAAGAAAAATGAAAATACAAAGGTACAGAAATTCTTCAGTAAAGCAAATTTTCTGTGTCAAAATAATAAATTCAGTATATAATATTAATGTTAAAGGAGTGTCAAACTAACTGTATTGGAATAAAACATATTTTATGTTTGAGAAAACAAACTTGAACTTGTATTTTGAGTAGAACAGATGTATAAATGGATTTTTTTGGGGGGAAATTGCCATTATATTCATTTTGTTAATGTAATAGAAGTTACGTACATAAACCATTTGTTATTGACTTCTGAAAGTAGACTGCAAAAAAGCAAGTAAGATGTGAAAAATTTGTTCCTTTCTCACACCAACTTTCTATATATCATGCAGTAACTTATGAAACCTAAAATTTAATAACTGAGAAAATGTTTAATGTTCACTGCAAACATACATACATGAATCAAACTGTGTACACATTTGTACTCTTTAAAATAGAACGTGTATACTTCTCTTAAATTACTCGACATTTTTGCAGCTTTCTATTCTAGAACTGCAGTCATTAAACATTCTGAGGCAGTGAATGCTTCCAACAATGAGTAATGAGATCAAATACCTTTACCATCTAGATCATAGCCTTTCTGTCTGGTTTGTGTCACAAATGACTAGGAGTCATCATTACCAGTTGATGGGTGTTTAATTGTCAATGAGAAATGTGTCCTGGCATTGTGCCAGTCCTTAACAGCTCAGCATTCAAGGTTACAGAAATCACTATAACATACTAGCTTCTTTATCTACAAAACATCTTGCTAAAAAAAAAAAAAAATCCATTGAGCTCTAAGGAAGACTATTCAGCTTGAACATAAAAAAAAAAAAAAAATCACTCTCCCTCCCCACATACATTAAAACTTTTTCATTTTTAATTCTAAATTTAAAAGATAGATGGAGTTGAAAGAAAGCAACCTATAGAGCAGGAATGGAAGAAGAAGGTAAGCAAGATAAGAAGAAGAAAAAAAAAAGAAAGAGCAAATGATGGAATAAATCCTCTCCCAGGCACCCCTGTATATATATTCAAAACAGAATACTATTGTTTAGACTTTAAACTATGGACAATGGCAAAAAAAAATTATACAGATGACTTTGAATATAGAAGATAAATATAGGAGAAAAATGTGGCAGAAGTAAATTCTCTTTGCTTAAGAAAAACAACCTTGAGCAGATAACATTCAATCTGCTTTTCAGAGAAACTGCAAAACAAAATTGGGCTTAAGAATGGAGGTTGCATGACAATGTGAAATATTAGCAAAAAAAAAAAAATCCAAAGTATATAGAAAAAGCAAACATGGAGAGTCCTTTAGGGCAGAGAAAAATAGTTTACAGTAAAAATAAATTTAGGAGAAGGTTTTTGCGAAGGCTGAAATTTCATTCCTGAGAGATGGGAGGAGTGTGATCCTTGTCTGAAGAGTGGAGAGCAGTGACTAGAGCATCACAGGATAAAGCAGGAAGTCCCTGGATGAGTCTCTGTAAAACTTGCCCGGTGAGGGGAAAACTTTGGGACATCTCTCTGGCAACCTTGCTATTAAATCCTAGAAGCAGCTTGGAAAAATTATATATATATATATTAATTACATCAAAGCAAAAACCTCTGGAAAAGGAGGAAGAGGCAGCAGATGGAAGGACCTTGGGTTCCTGACTAATGGTAGTGGAAAAGGACCTAGGTGAGGGAGAGACTGTCTGTCTAGCAGATGCCTATCATGGAGAGATGTGAAAATGTACCTAAGTATCAATAACTGTACTGTAAACCATTAAACTACGGCCCCTGACACCCCAATAATGTGGTAATGATATCATGAAAGATCTGGAAGAGAGGAATGATTTGTCTGCATTTGTATTTTAGGAAGTACTTCTAATCAGAGATTAACGGTAGATTGCAGTACTAATATGACTTTTTTACTCAGTGTGGACTGCTTATTAAAATCACCTAAAGGCATATAGGATGATTATAGACCAATAATTAGTTGCAAAAGATTAGACTTACAATAGCAGACTACAAAACAATATTCCAAAACAAGTTACAGCACAAATATCGAATAACACATTTATTACAGTCTGACTCTTTGGCTCCATTGATAGCGTCAAAGCTATTAAGCAGTGTACAGTGTTTCGTGTAAAGTGGGTCCTTAGTTGTTTACATATTCTATGTATTTTTTAATACAGGCAGGAATATTGAGAGAGAAGTGAGGGATATAGCGGATGAGAGAGAAGAGAAAGAAACCCAAGCACAGCTTCACAACTTATGAAGATTCCCCATGCAGGTGGGAAGCAGGGGCTTGAATTTGGTCCACTGTAATATTCTCTTCACTACGTTAGTCCGTCTGCCACTATCAAGGTTTATTTTATTTTATTTTATTTTATTTTATTTTTATTGCTGCCAGGGTTACCTCTGGGGCTCAGTGCTGGCAGTAATAATCCACCACTCCAGGTTGCCATTTTTCCTTTTTTTTTTTTTAATTTCTAATTTTATTGGATAAGACAGAGAAAAGTTAACAGAAAACAGGGAGGTGGAGGGAAAGAAAGATAGACATGTGCAGACCTCCTTCACTACTTGTAAAGTGACCCCTGCAGGGAGGGAACAGGAGTTCAAACCTGGGTCCTTGTGTTTGGTATTATGTGCTCTTAACTGGGTTTTTTTTTTTATTTGTTTGTTTGTTTTTCTAGTATTTTGTTTTCTTTTTCTTACCAGAGCACTGGTTGACTCTAGTTTACAAAGGTGTAGGAGATTGAACCTGGGACTCTGAAGTCTCCAGTTAAGTCTTTTGCATAAGTCTTATTTATGTTCTCTCCCCCACTGGTACTTAGTTGTTATCAGTGACTGTCCTGCAGGTTAAACTCCAGGTTTAACTCCTAACACTTCATGAGAGCAACAAAGATAAATGCATAGATGGTGAAATAGTTCTTTCTTTGCTTGCTTTCTGCTCCCCTCCACCCTGTCTCTCCCCAACTTAAGAAATAGTACTAATAACAGTAATAGGATGGGGGAGATGACTCAATGGTAAAAAACATATGTGAACCCTGGATTCTCAGTAGTATCTGCTGAATTAAGGATTTGAAATAAATCAAGAGCTTGAAGCATTTATTTTACTTTCCAAATAAATCAAAACACTAGTTTATGAAATTAATATTTATTCAAAACTTGGTGAGGCACTTAGTTGAGCACACACATAACAATGTGCAAGGATTTAGTTCAAGCTCCCAGTCCACATCTCCAGTGGGAAAACTTCAAAAGCACTGAAGAGGTTCTGTAGATGCCTCTCTTTCTCTTCATCTTTCTCATTCTCTTTTTCTTTCTTTTTTCTTCTATATTTCCTGCAACTCTCTCAACTTCTCTTTATACGATCAAATAGATAAATATTAAAATATTAAGTGGGCCAGGTGGTAGTGCAGTGGGTTAAGGGCACATGGTGCGAAGCCCAAGGACTGACTGGCATAAGGATTCCAGTTGGAGTCCCGGCTCCCCACCTTCAGGGGAGTCACTTCATAGGCAGTGAAAGCAGGTCAGCTGGTGTCTATCTTTGTCTCCCCCTCTCTGCCTCCCCTCCTCTATCGATTTCTCTCTGTCCTATCCAACAACAACAACAGCAATGACAACAATGGCAACAACAATAATAACAACAACAAGAGTAACAACAAAGGCAACAGAATGGGAAAAAATGACCTCCAGGAACAGTGGATTCGTAGTGCAGGCACCAAGCCCCAGAGATAGCCCTGTAGGCAAAAATAAATAAATAAATAAATAAATAAATAAATAAATAAATAACATTTACTAAATTGTGTCAGTATAATTCATTTTAGTCTCCAATAAATCAGGTAAACAGGTAAACAATAAATCCATTAGAGAAAGCATGTCGATAGAACTTACCACCGTTTTAGAAATAACGAACTGTTTTTTAAAACTATTAAGTGAAATTGAACCTATTTGATAATATAGATAGAAAGATCACTTAACTAATGGCTTTGGGCCAACATGAATCAACATTTTGTTTATGTTACAAGGATTTTGTTTGTATACCATATTTGAAAGAAAGCATTTTTGTGTTATTTTAATATAAAAAAAGTCTTAAGCACCTAAGTATTCCATTCATGCTAACAATAAATTTCTCAGTCTTTTTCTATGATTACCTTTAAATAACCAATATAATATTCTACACACAGTTTTGAAATCTGAGTTTGTAGCTTCTGCGTGCCTGTTGGAAATATTTTCCATATTGAACATTTTACTTAATAATGTGTGCGGTAGCTTCAGCATGTCATGATTCTTGGACCATACAGCTTTTGAAAGAACTGTGCTCACCAAATTTATTTGACACAACAGTTTTCACCTTATCATAAGCAAATTTCAGTTGTGGACTATGTTTGAATGACTGCAAAATGCTTTGCTTTGTTTATATTTGTGAAGCAACATGGATTAAGAGGCAGCATCTTCTGTGAATTGGTTTGTATACAGGGACTTCACATGTTTTTAGAATACTTTGTTGTTTAAGTATTTATTTTGCTTTAAATACGTTTATCTCAAATCATCATCATCATTTATAGAGGAAAACAGAGAGAGATAGTGAAAGAGACAGCTGCACCAAAACTCCCTTCAATGATGTGGAGATCAGGCTCAAATTGCTGGAGGAATATTCCTATCAGATATATCTAAGCCAGCACCTAAAAGGCTCTGTTTCAGGTAAGCTATCTGAATATTCCTCAAACATAGCTGTGTTAACAGGCCACAGCCTGAGGGTAGTCAAAGCTTATAGACTTTAATGTTTTAACCTTTGATAGAGGGTTATCAGTGGCCAATGATAAACATAAGTCATTCCTATGATAAATTTAAACTTGCTATCTTTAGTTTAGTTACCACACCCTATGTTTTAAGTAATTTTTATAAATATTTATTTATTTATTTTCCCTTTTGTTGCCCTTGTTGTTTTATTGCTATAGTTATTGTTATTGATGTCCTCATTGTTGGATAGGACAGAGAGAAGTGGAGATAGGAGGAGGGGAAGACAGAGAGAGGGAGAGAAAGATACCTGCAGACCTGCTTCACTGTCTGTGAAGCGATTCCCCTGCAGATGGGGAGCCAGGGGCTCGAACCTGGATCCTTATGCTGGTCCTTTTGCTTTGTGCCACGTGCACTTAACCTGCTGCCCTTAACCGCCCTGGCTCCCTGTTTTAAGTATTTTTAATTATTTACCCCATTGTATGTTCTTCTTCCTGCCCAAACCTGCCACTTTGTATCTGAAATTCCTGATGTTTTGTAAATCTTTTTCATTAAAGGACCCTGGGACTGCAGGAAGCACCTATTAACTGGACTATTCTCCTATGATTTTGCTAGGCAGATAAGATCACCCCCAGGTTCTCAGTTAGACACAGAAATCTAGTGAGTAATCTTTTGGGCATAGTGTGTCTCTGGCCTCAACAATGAGAAATAAGACCTTGGTTATAGACATGCCCAAAACAACATACTATGCAAGTAAGCTTTTTATCCACTCAGGCTTAACCGTATTTAAGTACACATTTGTTCCATAGTGTATGTCAAAATATGATGAATTTCTATTTCATTATATAAAGCAATAGATTTTGCTATTTTTATAATGTCAAAAATTATATATTTATACAAATATAAGTAGAATTTACCTGGTGATATTTAAAGGTTAAAATATCACTTTACTAGAAAACAACTAGTTTTCTCAAATAGAGAGAAAATTTAAGGAACTTTTATGTGAAAATCAATCATTAAAAAAAAAATGGCATTGCACATGGTCTGGGAGATGGTGCAGTGGATAAAGTGTTAAATTCTCAACCATAAGGCCTCCAGTTCAGTCCTCAGTAGCACATGTACTTTAGTGATATCTGGTCCTTTTTCTCTCTCCTCCTATTTTTCTCATTAATAAAAATAATTTAAATACATATGGCATGACATTTTAGAATCATATCACTTGTGAGGTCTAACTCAAGAGGTAGTAGATAGCTTAAACAATCCAATCACTAGTATAGCATTTGAATCTGCAATAAAAAATATTCTCAAGAGTAAAATCTCAGGCCCAGATAGCTATAACAAAGAATTTTATAAGGTTTTCAAAGATTCCCCTCAAACTCTTCTAGAATATTGAAAAGGGCAGACACTACTAATCACATTCTTGAAGGTAACATCATTTTGATTCTTCAAAGCAGGAAAGGACTCTACCAGGAAAGAAAACTACATACTTATATCCCTGATGAATATTTATGCTAAGATCCTGAACAAGATCTTGGAAAATCAAATATCAAGAGCATAATTCACCAAGGCCAAGTGGGATTCATCCCTAGAAAATAGGGATGGTTCAACATTGGTAAGACTATCAATGTCATTCATCATATCTATAAAAAGAAAGATAAAAATAGTATTGCCATATCAATTTATACCAAAAGGCTTCTGACATGATCCAATACCCATTTGTGATAAAGATACTCCAGAAACTGGGGTTAAAAAGACTAGTTATCAATAATAAAGACCATTTTTGACAAGCCCCCAGATAAAATCATTCTCAATGGGGGAAAGCTGAAGGCTTTCTACTGAAAATCCAGAACCGGACAAGGATGTTCACTATCTCCATTGTTATTCAACATAGTCATTGAGGTCCTAGCCACTGGAGTCAGTTATGAAGAAATATCAAAGATGCCAAAGTATTAAACAAAACCCTGGCCAACCAGATACAGCAGCATATCTGAAAGCATTCCCCCTCAGATTGGGGACTAGACAGGGATGTCCACTATCACCATTACTTTTCAACTTAGTATTGGGAGTTTTTGCCATAGCAATCAGGCAAGAGAAAGAAGTCAAAGGAATACAGATGGGAAGAGGAGAAGTCAAGCTCTCACTATTTGCAGATGATATGAAAGTATATATAGAAAAACCTAAAGAATCCAGCAGAAAATTACTGGAAGTTATTAGGCAATATAGCAAGGTGTCAGGCTACAAAATCAATGTACAAAAATCAGTGGCATTTCTTTATGCAAACACTAAATCCAAAGAAGAAGATACCCAGAAATCACTCCCATTCAGTGTTGCAACAAAATCAGTGAAATACCTAGGAATAAAGATAACCAAAGAAATGAAAAACTTGTATACTGAAAACTATGAGTCACTACCCAAGGAAATAGAAACTGATACCAAGTAATAGAAAGACATTCCATGCTCATGGATTGGAAGAATAAATATCATCAAATGAATATTCTCCACAGAGCCATATACTAATTTACCTCGATAACCAACAAAGTTCCACCAAGCCTCTTTAAGAGAATAGAACAAAAATTACAGTCATTTATCTAAAACCAGAAAACACCTAGAGTTGCCAAAACCATCTAGAAGAAAAGAAACAGAAATGGAGGCATCACACTCCCAGATATCAAATATAATATAATATAAGGCCATCATTATCAAAACAGCCTGGAACTGGAACAAAAATAAGCACACAGACCATTGGAACAGAATTGAAAGCCCAGAACTAACCCCTCATACCTATGGACATCTAATCTTTGATAAGGGGGCCCAAAGAATTAAATGGAGGAAGGAAGTTCTCTTCAATAGATGGTGCTGGGAAACTGGGTTGAAACGTGCAGAAGAATGAAACTGAACCACCTTATCTCACCATAAACAAAAATCAACTACAAGTGGATCAAGGACCTGGATGGTAGTCCAAAACTATCAAATATTTAGAGGAAAACATTGGTGGAACATTATCTCACCTAAATGTCAAGGACATTTTTGATGAAACAAACCCAGTTGCAAGGAGGACTAAAGCAGAAACAAACCAATGGGACTCCAACAAATTAAAAAGCTTCTGCATAGGCAAAGAAACTATCACAGAAAGAGATCCCTCATAGAATGGGAGAAGATCTTCACATGTCATACATCAGACAAGAGACTAATAACCAAAATATTAAAAGAACTCAGCAAATTTAACAACAAAAAAGCAAATGACCCCATCCAAAAATGGGCAGAGGATATGAACAGAATATTCACTCAGAGGAGATCCAAAAGGCTAACAAATATATGAAAATACTGCTCCAGGTCGCTGATTGTCAGAGAAATGCAAATAAAGACAATATTGAGATACCACCTCACTCCTGTGAGAATGACATCCATCAAAAAGGACAGCAGCAACAAATGCTGTAGAGGCTGTGGGGACAGAGGAACCCTTCTGCACTGCTGGTGGGAATGTAAATTTGCCCAGTCTCTGTGGAGAGCAGCCTGGAGAATTCTCACAAGGCTAGACATGGACCTTCCATATGACCCAGTAATTCCTCTCCTGGGGATATACCCCAAGGATTCCATAATGCCCAACCAAAAAGATATGTGTACATCTATGTTCATAGGAGCACAATTCATAATAGCTAAAACCTGGAAGCAACCCAGGTGCCCAACAACAGATGAGTGACTGAGAAAGCTGTGGTATATATACACAATGGAATACTACACAGCTATTAAGAATAATGAACCCACCTCCACTGACCCATCTTGGATGGAGCCAGAAGGAATTATGTTAAGTGAGCTAAGTCAGAAAGATAAAGATGAGAATGGGATGATCCCACTCATCAACAGAAGTTTAGAAAGAAGAACAGAAAGGGAAAGTCAGAGCAGGATCTGACTAAATTTTTAGTAGGGCACCAAAGTATAAACCCTAGCTGAGAGTGAGGGTGAATGTTCAGCTTCATCATGTGGCTGGGGGATGGGGGAGGGACAGTCTTTTGGTGGTGGGAATGGTGTTTATGTACACTCCTATTAATTTGTAGTCATATAAATCACTATTTAAGTAATGTGAGAGAGTAAAAACAATGTCTCAAACTTTTTAAAGTACAGATTTAGTCTTTTTAATACATAGGCTGAGTCTTTGATATATTGACTCTCTTAAAAGTTTAGTCCATGGAAAACAGAAGCAACCAGTGGTATAGCTATATACAGATAATATCAAAGGACAAAAAATATGGTGATGGTGTTGTGTATGATACAGCAAATTCTAACAAAGGTGTTTTTTCAAAGTTAACCCAATTGCCAAACAATATGATTATAGCAATAACTATCTATTGTCTTCTTAAACCCTAAGACAGCAAGAACCTCCCACTTCCACTATAGAGCCTATATTTCTCACAGTCTGGAACCTCTGTTGTGGGGCTCACCTTCCTGCAATCTTCTCACAAGGCATACCAAATGATATTGCATCAGCCGATTCCAACCTACTCTGCAGGGCTAGCATCACAGGAGAGAGAGATGACCCAGGAACCAAGCTCATGGCGGTAGCAATACAAATCTTTATTCATACAGGAGCCCCAGAACCGGGCTGCAGGCACCTGGTTAAAACCATGTGGTTTGAACCTCAATGGCCGGCGGTCACCTCCCAGTCTGCATGTCTGCCCTTCTGGGACATGGAGGAGACAAGACAGAAACAGAAGTGGCTTTACAATCCCATACATATTTAGGAGAGGGGTGGAGAAAAATGGGGGTGGGGGCTGGAAAGATAGAATGTCCTATGGTTTTGTCAATGTTTCCATTATATAAATAAAAAAATAATAATAAAATTCAGAATCCATGATCTATGCTGAATACAGTCATGATTAACAGCTTCAAAGAAGAGCCCCAAAATATAAGAAGATTAAGTGTCATTATCGGTTTTCTCATATTAATAGCACTAGTAATTCCAGGACCATTTCTGGGAATTTTGATAAGGGCCACAAACTTGGAATAAGAACAGTGAACTTAGGTTTCTTATGAATTTTGGGTTTGAAATGAAATAGAGAGATTTTTTTATTCATTTTTTTCACAGAGAATGTGGGTTTTAAAAAATCATCTCTCTAGAAGGAATTATGTTAAGTGAGCTAAGTCAGAAAGATAAAGATGAGTATGGGATGATCCCACTCATCAACAGAAGTTGACTAAGAAGAGCTGAAAGGGAAACTAAAAGCAGGACCTGACCAAATTGTAAGTAGGGCACCAAAGTAAAAACCCTGTGGTGAGGGGTAGACATGCAGCTTCCTGGGCCAGTGGGGGGTAGAAGTGGGTGGGAGGGATGGGTCACAGTCTTTTGGTGGTGGGAATGGTGTTTGTGTACACTCCTAGTAAAATGTAGTCATATAACTCATTAGTTAATTAATATGAGAGGGGGGAAATCAATTGTATGTCTCAAAGTTTTTCAAACACAAACTGAATCTTTTTAATAGATAGGCTGTGTATTTGATATGCGGACTCTCTCAGAAGCATAGACCAAGTAGATTAGAAGCATCCAATAGCACAGCTATATACAAGATACTGGGTACTGTACAGCAAACCATAACAAAAGGACTTTTCAAAGTTAATCCAATTACCAAATAATGTGATGATAACATTAACTATCGATTATCTTTTTGAACCCTAAGACAACAGGAACCCCACATCTCCACTATAGAGCCCCTACTTCCCCCAGTCCTGGAACCCTTGGATAGGGCCCACTTTCCCGTATGCCTCTCCCAATCCCTATCAAATAATATTGCATCCGCCGATCACAACCTAACCAATGCAACGATTGCCACCTCAACATGCTTCACTTCAGACTGTGTCCAGAGACTTCACGTGTGGAATGACAACCCTTCAGCTTCATTACTCGGGTGACACCTTTCCTTTCATAGTATACTCTAATTTCATCTCAGGTGGTTCACTTTCTAACAAAGTCCCAAAACCTAGATATACACCAGTTTCTGTGAGAGAGAGCATATGTTCACATGTATCCATAAACTACTGCAAAATATATACCTGAAAGCAGAAGTACACTAGAGTTTGCAGTGAGTACCTCCCTAACATTTTCTCTCCACTATTCTAAGCTTTGGGTCCATGATTGCTCAACAATTTGTTTGGCTTCGTATGTTAACTCTCTTTTCAGTCACCAGGTTCCAGATGCCATCAGGATGCCGGCCAGGCTTCCCTGGATTGAAGACCCCACCAATGTGTCCTGGAGCTCAGCTTCCCCAGAGACCCACCCTACTAGGGAAAGAGAGAGGCAGACTGGGAGTATGGACTGACCAGTCAACGCCAATGTTCAGCGGGGAAGCAATTACAGAAGCCAGACCTTCTACCTTCTGCAACCCACAATGACCCTGGGTCCATGCTTCCAGAGGGATCGAGAATGGGAAAGCTATCAGGGGAGGGGGTGGGATATGGAGATTGTGTGGTGGCAATTGTGTGGAATTGTACCCCTCCTACCCTATGGTTTGTTAATTAATCCTTTCTTAAATAAAATAAAATAAATAATAATTCAAAAAAAAATCATCTCTCTAAAGAATGAAGGATTTTATACATAAATTCTGGGGAAATTGACTTGAATCCTCAAGAAATGTCTTGGGTTACCACTGAGGGGATTGGCAAATGCTAGAAGAAGAACTGAGGGGATAGCATTCTCCTTTGGTGATTTTTTTTTCCCTTCCACTATCTTAACTAAAAATATTTTTTGCATGGAATAAATGTTTAGATTCACATTTTAAAACCTTCTACCACCTGAAACAAATATATTTATAGTTAACCTTTTCTAACCAAAAAGGGCAGAGCAAATGTTTAAGATTATAGGCTGTGGATTTAGATCAAAATGATTCAGATTTTAGTCTTAGCTTACTAGCTGTGTGACTTTGAACAAGTAACCTAACATATTTTTTCCTTTAATTTTTTCTTCTATATGTTGAAGAGTACATTAATACCTACAGTATCATAATTAGAAGCTAAACTATATTCACTTGAAAAATGTTTAATTAAGTGTGATTTCGACTGTTACTATTTGATTATGTTCTAAGACAAGGATAATTATTTTGTCTGATTTACATTATTGGTATGAACATAAAAAAATAAAACATTTATATCATTGCTGTATATGTAAACAAACTATGAGAAATAATAAATTCAGTAAAGTATCAGGATACAAAATCAATACTCATAAATCGGTGGCATTTCTACAAAAAGGCATCAGAGAAAAGGGAAATAAAAAGCTAGAGTATATAAAATTACTTTGTGGGGGGAGAGGAAGATGGCAGACTGAAAAGTCACTGACAGCGAGCGCTCTGACCGCATCGTCGGCAACGATAGGATTTTCTGCCTTTAGCAGGCCAGTTAATAAGGGATGACACCAAAAAGTGAGTACAATTTAATTTGGGTTAAGAATTAGAGTAAAGGTGACACGGACTAGCGGGGCTCCAGAATTCCCAGGGCACCGGGCAAGGCGAGTGAGCCGGGAATTGTCCTCCGCCCGCCCAGGAAGGCGGCTCCTCAGCCGGTTGCAGAGCGCGGTGGGCAGAGGACCCGGAGAGAGCACGTTAGCTCGGGGGCTTTCTCTTGGGATTCTGCAGGATCCACCGCGGCCCTGAGAACAGATCCAAAGACTTCTTGAGTATAGCTCTCATTGGGTCAAAGGATTTGGAGCTAGTTTTCATTTTTGAGAAATCCTTTAAAAAAGTCTGGAGGGAGGGGTTTCCTGAAAGATGGTGGACTGAGAAGCGGCTAGCCTTGGAGCTCCGGACACATCTCATGTAAACAATAGGATTTTCTGCCTTTAGCAGGCCAGCCAATAAGGGGCCATAGCGGTCATACCAAGGATGTGTCTATAACTTAATTTGGGTTAAGAATTAGTATAGGGGGAAAAAAATTCTTTTTTCTTCCTTTTAATTTTCAAGCATACATCCTTCCCACCGCCCCCCCCCCCATAAGCAGTGCCTGGGACCAGCTACTAGCAGGATACCCCATACCACCAAACAGGGTTTTTTTTTTTGTTTTTTTTTTTTAAACTCACTGATACACATTTGGGAAGTTCCTCGCACTGCTCTTTAATTACAACCCTTCTTCTTATCTTCTCCCTTTTCTCTCTCTTATCTCTCTCTATCTCTTATTTATTATTATTATTATTATTTTATCTTGTCATACAATTCTTTCTTCTTTGCCTTTCTGAATTTGTGAATTACTTTGGGGAAGAAATCTGACCCAGAGTGGACTCTATATGTGTGTATATCTGCTCTAGTTCCCTTTACACTCTTGTTACCCCTAGAATATACACTGGATAGTAGATTTGCATAACTGTCTATTCTTGCTATCCTCTCTTTCTTTTCTCTTTCTTCACTGGGATTTGGTTACTATTTTTTCACGGACTGGAGAAATTTTTTGGCTAACTGGTAATGATTAAATTCCTTCAATACTTACTTCAGTTGCTACTGTAATTCCGGAGGTTGGTGAGTGCAATTGTCATAAAGGTATTTAGTACAGTGTTACTTGTGCTCAAATCACAACAACTGAGGAACAACAGAGCATTAAAAAAAAAAGAGAGAGAAAAACATAAATAAAAAAAAATGGGTAGATTAAAAACAAATAAAACTGTTACCCCAATGAATGAAGACAAGAGCCCAGAAGAAACCACAAATCAGTCAGAAGTAACCATAGATAAGAAAAGTATGCAAGCAATAATAAACTTATTAATCACAGAAATGAAAACAACATTGGAGGAAAGGAATGGCAGTATTAGGGAAACAACAGTTGAGACCCCCAAGGAAAATACTGATTATCTTGAGACAATTAGAGAACTGAAAGCTAAAATAGCTGTAATGAAGAGAGAACCTGAGGCAAGGGAAAGCAGACTAACAGAAGCAGAAAACAGAATTAGTCAGACAGAGGATGAGTTAGAGAAAACTAAGAAAGAGGTGAAAGAGCTTAAAAAGAGATTGAGAGACACTGAAAACAACAACAGAGACATATGGGATGATCTCAAAAGAAGTAACATTCGTATAATTGGCCAGCCAGAGGAAGAAAGAGAGGAAGGGGAAGCAAACATTCTAGAGGAAATAATACAAGAAAATTTCCCAGACCTGAATAACAGAAAGGATATCAAGGTGCAAGAGGCCCAGAGAGTACCAAACAGAATCAACCCAGACCTGAAAACACCAAGACACATCATAGTCACAATGAGAAGAAGTAAGGATAAAGAAAGGATCCTAAAGGCTGCAAGAGAGAAACAAAAAGTCACATACAAGGGAAAACCCATAAGACTTTCTGCAGATTTCTCAACTCAAACTCTAAAAGCCAGAAGGGAGTGGCAAGATATCTATCGAGCCCTGAATGAAAAAGGGTTTCAACCAAGGATAATATATCCTGCTAGACTTTCATTCAAGCTAGATGGAGGGATCAAAACCTTCTTAGACAAACAACAGTTAAAGGAGGCAACTATCACCAAGCCGGCCCTGAAAGAGGTACTAAAAGACCTCTTATAAACAAGAACATCACTATAATGCTTGTAATATATCAGAGTAAACAAATCATTTTTTAGAACAATGGCACTACAATACATTAAATCCATAATATCAATAAATGTCAATGGCTTAAACTCACCCATCAAAAGGCACAGGGTGGGGGGATGGATCAGAAAACATAACCCAACCATATGCAGCTTGCAAGAATCCCATCTGTCACAACAAGATAAACACAGACTTAAAGTGAAAGGATGGAAAACTATCATACAGGCTAACGGTCCACAAAAAAGGGCAGGAACAGCCATTCTCATCTCAGACACGATAGATTTTAAATTAAATAAAGTAATAAAAGATAGGCAAGGATATTACATAATGATTAGAGGATCAATCAGCCAAGAAGACTTAACAATTATTAACATCTATGCACCCAACGAGGGACCATCTAAATACATTAAACACCTATTGAAAGAATTTCAAAAATACATCAATAGTAATACAATAATAGTGGGAGACTTCAATACCCCACTCTCACACTTAGACAGATCAACAAAGCAGAGAACCAATAAAGATACAAGAGAATTGAATGAAGAGATTGACAGACTAGACCTCTTGGATATTTTCAGGCTCCTCCACCCCAAAAAACTGGAATACACCTTCTTTTCAAATCCACACAACACATACTCAAGGATAGACCACATGTTAGGCCACAAAGACAGCATCAATAAATTCAAGAGCATTAAAATCATCCCAAATATCTTCTCAGACCACAGTGGAGTAAAACTAACTTTTAACAACAAACGGAAAATTATTAAAAGACATAGAATTTGGAAACTAAACAACATGCTCCTTAAGAACCACTGGGTCAGAGACTCACTCAAACAGGAAATTCAAATGTTCCTGGAAAGAAAAGAAAATGAAGACACAACCTATCAAAATATTTGGGACACAGCGAAAGCAGTACTGAGAGGGAAACTTATAGCTATACAATCACATATTAAACACCAAGAAGAAGCCCAAATGAACGACCTTACTACACACCTCAAGGACTTAGAGGAAGAGGAACAAAGGAACCCTAAAGCAACCAGAAGGACAGAAATCACTAAAGTTAGAGCAGAAATAAACAACATCGAAAATAAAAGAACCATACAAAAGATCAATGAAGCCAAATGTTGGTTCTTTGAAAGATTAAACAAAATTGACAAACCCCTAGCCAGACTCACCAAACAAAAAAGAGAGAAGACTCAAATTAATAGAATTGTAAACGATGGAGGAGATATCACAACTGATACCACAGAAATCCAGAGAATTCTGCGAAACTTCTATAAAGAACTATATGCCACCAAGCTAGAGAATCTGGAAGAAATGGAAAAATTCCTAGAAACCTATGCACTTCCAAAACTGAACCAAGAAGAACTACAAAATCTAAATGCACCTATCACAGACAAAGAAATTGAAACCGTTATTAAGAATCTCCCCAACAACAAAAGTCCTGGACCAGATAGCTTCACAAATGAATTCTACAAAACTTTCAGGAAACAATTAATACCCATACTTCTTAAGCTATTCCATAAGATTGAAGAAACAGGAATACTCACTTCCACATTCTATGAAGCCAACATCACCCTGATACCAAAAGCTGATAGGGACAGAACAAAAAAGGAAAACTACAGACCAATATATCTGATGAACATAGATGCCAAAATATTAAACAAGATCTTGGCCAACCGGATACAGCAACACATCAAAAAGATTGTTCATCATGACCAAGTGGGATTCATACCAGGAATGCAAGGCTGGTTCAACATGCGTAAATCAATCAATGTCATTCATCACATCAATAAAAGCAAAGCCAAAAACCACATGATTATCTCAATAGATGCAGAGAAAGCCTTTGACAAAATCCAACACCCATTCATGCTCAAAACTCTACAGAAAATGGGAATAGATGGGAAATTCCTCAAGATAGTGGAGTCTATATATAGCAAACCTACAGCCAACATCATACTCAATGGAGAGAAGCTGAAAGCATTCCCCCTCAGATCGGGGACTAGACAGGGCTGTCCACTGTCACCGTTACTCTTCAACATAGTATTGGAAGTTCTTGCCATAGCAATCAGGCAAGAGAAAGAAATCAAAGGAATACAGACTGGAAGGGAAGAAGTCAAGCTCTCAATATTTTCAGATGATATGATAGTATACATAGAAAGACCTAAAGAATCCAGTAGAAAATTACTGGAAGTTGTTAGGCAATATAGCAAGGTATCAGGCTACAAAATCAATGTACAAGAATCAGTGGCATTTCTTTATGCAAACACTAAATCTGAAGAAGAAGACATCCAGAAATCACTCCCATTTACTGTTTCAGCAAAATCAATCAAATACCTAGGAATGAAGTTGACCAAAGAAGTGAAAGACTTGTATACTGAAAACTATGAGTCGCTACTCAAGGAGATAGAAACTGATACCAAGAAAAGGAAAGATATTCCATGCTCATGGATTGGAAGAATAAATATCATCAAAATGAATATTCTCCCCAGAGCCATATACAAATTTAATGCAATACCCATCAAAGTTCCACCAGGCTTCTTTAAGAGAATAGAACAAACACTACATTCATTTATCTGGAACCTGAAAACACCTAGAATTGCCAAAACCATCTTAAGGAAAAGAAACAGAAATGGAGGCATCACACTCCCAGACCTTAAACTATATTATAAAGCCATCATCATCAAAACAGCATGGTACTGGAAAAAAAATAGGCATACAGACCAGTGGAACAGAATTGAAAGCCCAGAAGTAAATCCCAACACCTAGGGGAATCTAATTTTTGATAAGGGGGCCCAAAGGATTAAATGGAAAAAGGAGGCTCTCTTTAATAAATGGTGCTGGGAAAACTGGGTTGAAACATGCAGAAGAATGAAATTGAACCACTTTATCTCACCAGAAACAAAAATCAACTCCAAATGGATCAAAGACCTAGATGTCAGACCAGAAACAATCAAATACTTAGAGGAAAACATTGGTAAAACACTTTCCCACATACACCTCAAGGACATCTTTGATGAATCAAACCCAATTGCAAGGAAGACCAAAGCAGAAACAAACCAATGGGACTACATCAAATTGAAAAGCTTCTGCACATCCAAAGAAACTATTAAACAAACAGAGAGACCCCTCACAGAATGGGAGAAGATCTTCACATGCCAGACATCAGACAAGAAACTAATCACCAAAATATATAAAGAGCTCAGCAAACTTAGCACCAAAAAAGCAAATGACCCCATCCAAAAATGGGCAGAGGAAATGAACAAAACATTCACCACAGAGGAGATCCAAAAGGCTAACAAACATATGAAAAACTGCTCTAGGTCACTGATTATCAGAGAAATGCAAATCGAGACAACACTAAGATACCACCTCACTCCTGTAAGAATGGCATACATCAAAAAGGACAGCAGCAACAAATGCTGGAGAGGATGTGGGGACAGAGGAACCCTTTTACATTGCTGGTGGGAATGTAAATTGGTACAGCCTCTGTGGAGAGCAGTCTGGAGAATTCTCACAAGGCTAGACATGGACCTTCCATATGACCCAATAATTCCTCTCTTGGGGTTATACCCCAAGGACTCCATAACACCCAACCAAAAAGAGGTGTGTACTCCTATGTTCATAGCAGCACAATTCATAATAGCTAAAACCTGGAAGCAACCCAGGTGCCCAACACCAGATGAGTGACTGAGAAAGCTGTGGTATATATACACAATGGAATACTATGCAGCTATCAAGAACAATGAACCCACCTTCTCTGACCCATCTTGGACAGAGATAGAAGGAATTATGTTAAGTGAACTAAGTCAGAAAGATAAAGATGAGTATGGGATGATCCCACTCATCAACAGAAGCTGACTAAGAAGCTCTGAAAGGGAAACTAAAAGCAGGACCTGATCAAATTGTAAGTAGGGCACCAAAGTAAAAACCCAGTGGTGAGGGGTAGGCATGTAGCTTCCTGGGCCAGTGGGGGGTGGGAGTGGGCGGGAGGGATGGGTCACAGTCCTTTGGTGGTGGGAATGGTGTTTATGTACACTCCTAGCAAAATGTAGACATATAAATCAGGAGCTAATTAATATGAGAGGGGGAAATCAATTGTATGTCTCAAACTTTCTCTAAAGACAAACTGAATCTTTTTAATATATAGGCTGTGTATTTGATATGCGGACTCTCTCAAAAGCCTAGACCAAGTAGATTAGAAGCTTCCAATAGCACAGCTATATACAAGATACTGGGTACTGTCCAGCAAACCATAACAAAGGGACTTTTCAAAGTTAACCCAATTAACAAATAATGTGATGATAATATTAACTATTGATTGTCTTTTTGAACCCTAAGACAGCAGGAACCTCACATCTCCACTATAGAGCCCCTACTTCCCCCAGTCCTGGAACCCTTGGATAGGGCCCACTTTCCCGTATGCATCTCCCAATCCAAACCAAATAACATTGCATCTGCCGATCACAACCTAACCAAAGCAACGATTGCTACCTCAACATGCTTCACCTCAGAATGTATCCAGAGACTTCACGTGTGGAATGACAACCCTTCAGCTTCATTATTCGGGTGAGACCTTTCCTTTAATAGTACACTCTAATTTCATCTCAGGTAGTTCACTTTCCAACAAAGTCCCATAACCTAGATATACACCAGTTTCTGTGAGAGAGAGCTTATGTGCACACGTATCCATAAACTACTGCAAAATATATACCTGAAAGCAGGACTACACTAGAGTTTGCAGTGAGTACCTCCCTAACACTTCCTCTCCACTATTCCAAGCTTGGGATCCATGATTGCTCAACAAATTGTTTGGCTTCATATGTTAACTCTCTTTTCAATCACCAGGTTCCAGATGCCACCAGGATGCTGGCTAGGCTTCCCTGGATTGAAGACCCCACCAATGTGTCCTGGAGCTCAGCTTCCCCAGAGACACACCCCACTAGGGAAAGAGAGAGGCAGACTGGGGGTATGGACCGACCAGTCAACGCCCATGTTCAGCGGGGAAGCAATTACAGAAGCCAGACCTTCTACCTTCTGCAACCCTCAACGACCCTGGGTCCATGCTCCCAGAGGGATAGAGAATGGGAAAGCTACCATGGGAGGGGGTGGGTTATGGGGATTGAGTGTTGGGAATTGTGTGGAGTTGTACCCCTCCTACCTTATGCTTTTGTTCACTAATCCTTTCTTAAATAAAAAATTTAAAAAAAAATTACTTTGTGTACTTTTGAATGCAAGTATATAAAATTCTACTGTAAATATCATGGTAATTATGCATAAACATATCCATGATATA
Organism: Erinaceus europaeus; assembly: GCF_950295315.1. NCBI lineage: Eukaryota > Metazoa > Chordata > Mammalia > Eulipotyphla > Erinaceidae > Erinaceus > Erinaceus europaeus. The sequence continues at coordinate 178,331,834 of NC_080162.1, forward strand.
TTTTGTTATGATTTTTGTTGTGTAAATATCTCTAAAGTGAGAATATTACGGCCCTACTAAAATATTGATCTGTTGGTATGCATGAGACCCCTTCTGTTTCATTTGGTTTAAATCTCCCCTGCTTAACACTATTCTATTTACATAACCACTGTTAACAAGTACCACCCTCCCTCCAGGGCATTGGTGGTTCAGTGATAGGATTCTCGCCTGCTCCACCCCCTCCTTGTCACACTCTGATTTTCACCAGTCACTTTTCTCTCCACCCTCTCTATGTCACATCCTGTTTCCACCCTACTTGGCAAGTATATATAAAGACAGTATTGTGAGTTTTACTTTACCTTGAGTTTAGCTTAGCTCGTCTTAGATTGTGCTGCGTCCTGCATGAATAAAGAGATACTGCCTACAGCTCAACCATGAGTCCCTGGTCGTCTGTTACCCGCCTGTGAAGTCAGCCCGGCGAAAACAACCTAGCCCAGCGAAAACAACATTTATCAGCATATATGCAATATATTTTACACATATTTATTGTATTTTAATATTGTTTTCATAAATTTGAGTTCTCTTTACAATATTTTATTCTAAAAATTGGCATTCTATTATTAATTTGTCAATATATTAAATGAGTTAAATCAGAAATATAAAGATGAGTATGGGATGATCCCACTCATCAACAGAAGTTGAGAAAGAAGATCTGAAAGGGAAACTAAAAGCAGGACCTGACCAAATTGAAAGTAGGGCACCAAAGTAAAAACCCTGTGGTGAGGGGTAGACATGCAGCTTCCTGGGACACAATCTTTTGGTGGTGGGAATGGTGTTTATGTACATTCCTAGTAAAGTGTAGTCATATAAATCACTAGTTAATTAATATGAGAGGGGGAAAATTAATTGTATGTCTTGAAGTTTTTAAAACACAGACTGAGCCTTTTAATATATAGGCTGTGTATTTGATATGCAGACTCTCTCAATAGCCTAGACCAATTAGATAAGAAGCAACCAATGGAAAAGCTACATACAAGATACTGGGTACTATACAGCAAACCCTAACAAAAGGACTTTTCAAAGTTAAGCCAATTATCAAACAATGTGATGATAACATTAACTATCCATTGTCTTTTTTAACCCTAAGACAGCAGGAACCTCACATCTCCACTATACAGCCTATATTTCTCCCAGTCCTGGAACCTTAGGATAGGACCCACTTTCCCACATGCCTCTCCCAATCCACATCAAATAATATTGCATCTGCTGACCGCAACCTAATCAACGCAATGATTGCCACCTCAACGTGCTTCAGCTCAGACTGTGTCCGGAGACTTCACGTGTGAAATGACAACCCTTCAGCTTCATTACTCAGGTGAGACCTTTCCTTTCATAGTATTCTCTAATTCCATCCCAGGTGGTTCACTTTCTAACAAAGTCCCAAAACCTAGATATAGACCAGGTTCTGTGAGAGAGAGCATATGTTCACATGTATCCATAAACTAGTGCAAAATATATACCTGAAAGCAGAAGTACACTAGAGTTTGCAGTGAGTAACCCCCTAACACTTCCTCTCCATTATTCCAATCTTTGGGTCCATGATTGCTCAACAATTTGTTTGGCTTTGTATGTTAACTCTCTTTTCAGCCATCAGGTTCCAGATGCCATCAGGATGCCGGCCAGGCTTCCCTGGACTGAAGACCCCACCAATGTGTCCTGGAGCTCCACTTCCCCAGAGACCCACCCTACTAGGGAAAGAGAGAGGCAGACTGGGAGTATGGACTGACCAGTCAACGTCCATGTTCGGGGGAAAGCAATTACAGAAGCCAGACCTTCCACCTTCTGCAACCCACAACGACCCTGGGTCCATGCTCCCAGAGGGATAGAGAATGGGAAAGCTATCAGGGGAGGGGATGGCATGTGGAGATTGGGTGGTGGGAATTGTGTGGAGTTGTACCCCTTCTACCCTATGGTTTTGTTAATTTATCCTTTCTTAAATAAAAAATAAATTAAAATATATATATAACAATTTCAGTCCTTATTATGTGAATATCAACATTATGCAAGCTTGTTAACTTGTTAACATCAGTACAGAATATAAGATAGCTAATTTATGTAGCTGATTGATTTTTTTTTCCCTCAAAACTGGGGCCAGTTTTCCCACATAGTGGTTGCTCAATAAATATGTACTGATTGACTAGAACATTCGTGTTTAAAGTATGAGATAGATAGCTGTAAAGTAATGTTTGAGTATTATCTAAGTAAAGATGAATGAAAAAGAAATTATTGAAGTAATCCTAAGTTTTATATTAACAATTTCATTTTGTTAATAATTTTATTATTGTTAACTTTAGAGATCAGAAGTTGACTCCCTAGAAATAAAGATCCAAATTTACGTCATCAGTTATCTTCATTTTGATCCTCTTTTCTATTCCAGTTACCTACTAGAAATTGCACATACACTATTTTATTTTATTTTATTTTTTTAAATAGAAATAGGCAGAGAAAGAATAAAAGAGATCACAGTGCTGACACATCCTTCAATGTGGTGGGGAACAGGCTCAAACTGGAACATGAACACAGCAAAGCAATACACTATCCAAGTGAGTCACTTCACTGGATTCCCTAAATTTTTAAACACCCAACACTTTTATGCATGTTAGTGAGAAAAAAAATGTAAAATCTACTATTACTACTACAACAACAACAATTAATAATAATAATAATAGTATCTCCACTACCACCAAATCTCTCCACTCTAGCTTTATTTATCAAGTTACAGCCTACATTTTGCACTACAATTTTCAATGCAGACTTTAGTTCATGGATACATTTTTTGCTAATTGAGATCAGCAATCTCCAATCACGTATTTGCTTAGACTCAGTTCAGAAGTTCAATATTTGCATTGACTTCTAAACTGATAATAAAAACCAGAGGTATGTACACAACATTGTGGAATTATTCAGACATTCAAAAATTTAAACCACTCTGAGAAGGGAAAACTAAAACTCTTCTGGAAACATGAAGTACTTGAAGCACTTCAGTAATTTTCAATTGCTTTGTGATGTGCAAGCAAAGAACCTCGATCACTTTCACACTGAAGCACTTAAGCTCTCTGATAATTTTACACCCTCACAGTTATTTTCTGAACACCATCATTTCCCCCACTGAAGTGATTTTAAAAATATGTGAAGTGTTTCAATAATTTTAAATTACCTTCTATGGCACATGCTCAAATACTGTTCACCTCTAAATTTAAAAGCTAATGAAATCTGAAGTAGACCAATATTAAAAAAAATTATGTGTTGTGGTTTCAATAACTTTATGGATTAGTTCAATTTGAATTGGTTAGTCTACAAAGAAATGTGATTCATGAGAAAATAAATAAACTTAATTGCATCAAAAGTCAGTTAAAATAAGACTGGGGTTGAGAGTGTTTTGCTGAAAATTGAGGAGAGTTACACATGTATCAACAGTTGTATATACTGTAAACCATTAAACCATACCCCTGATAAAAAAGATGTTTTATAAAATTAACTGCCATTTAGATAGCAGTCTTTGAACAGATTATGTACACAAAAGTTTGTTTCCATACTTTGGTTCTAATACATAAACCAGTTTTTTTTTTTCATCTGAACTCTAGTAATTAGTGTGCCTAAAAATATAGCAGATGAGATTTGGGGTCTTCGTGTTGGAAAAAGCTATGAAGTCTATTTTAGGTATATTCCAAGGGAACCATGACTTTACTAATTTTTGCCTGAGCTTGACATCCAGGTAGGTTGAAAGTATTTTCTAGGAAGATGGTGTCAGAGTTGGGAATAGGACCAGAAAACTGGATCAGGGTAAAGAGTAGCTCCAAATATTGGGAAAGTATATAAATACTGCTAACCGTAAACCATATCAGTCTGACCCAAGACACAAGTCTGTCCATGTCTATCCATGTGAGGATGCTTGGCAGGGCTTGACATGAGGGGACATCCATACTGTCAGTCTCTCTCTCTCTCTCTACTGACAGGGCTAGCAAGGCAAACCCCCCAAGGTTTGCCTTGTCTTAGCAGACTCCCTGCCTCACAAAGAAGCCTGCATTCCTGATTCTATGGCCTGCTCCCTTATTATCTACAAAAATATTGTTTTGCCTGAAAGATCCCCACCCATTCCATTCCTTTAATCTATCTTCTTTCTACCCTTAAGACCCTCCCTGCCTACAGGGTATTATGAATCCTACCAGTTAAAACCCTCGCAACAGTTGCTAAGGAAGTTCCTACCTTTCCCAGCCAATTTTGCCTTTCTTCGCCCCTTTTCAAACCATGTCAAGCCATTTCCATTTCCAACTTGCCGCTTCTGGGTCCAACTCTTAAAAGCCTAGGCTCTCTGATCAATAAAGAGTGAAACTTCCTCACCACAATGAGCTTTGTTCCTAGGTCATCTCTCTCTCACATCACTGAGTGAGTAGCAGCCCAGGCTGGCTCCAGTCACATTCTCTCCAACCCATAGAGTACACACCCAGGAAGAGTCACCCTCACGCTAGCCAGACATATTCATACTTAGCACAAGATTCTGTGCAACCTCTGCTTCTCTGCCTGTCTGAACTTATAATCCACAGTCATATCTTGTTGGCGCTCTCGCAGAGTGGCTCCAACCAGGAGGCAAGCTACTGGCCTTCTGCTACTGGCTCTAGTGACCATGTATAAAGAAGGAAGCACCAGTAGAGATCATCATAGGAACCTCTGTTTATTTAGGGTAAAACACAAGGCCTTATAGCAAATAGAACAAAGGACATTTTTCACATATGTCAGAAATTACAGGTTTCTTAAAGGTCAGCTTGCCCCTATATTGGGGAAGGGTAGGAATGACAAGAACTTATGTGATACCACAAGGTCAGAACAATTAGCTTCCATGATGCAGGCATGTTAATTATCCAAAGGTATTAAGAAAAACATAGTGACTAAACCAGTAGAGTGAGATGAAACAGAGAGAGACAAAATTTGATGTAAATCATAGATATCAAATACAAGCAAATAAATAGATGTGGTGGTTTCACGGCCAAGTCACTGGCAGGGGTGTATGACAGAGTGTGTTCTCCTATATAATCAAAAGGTGAACTTATAGTGAATGTGTGAACTTTGAATGACTATAGTGAACTTTGAGTGAACCCTCAAGCAGGCAGCCATTTTGCTTGCTAGCAGGGGGAAGTATGAGAGGCTTGTAGGCTTTCTATGGGCTTGAGAGACTAACAAGGGGAAATCAAGTCATGGAAGACTTTTCCCTCTTAGCTCATCCTTATACGGGAAAGGCCAACAAGTGAGGTGTCTTTCCAGACCTCCATCCAAGGATGGGAGAGCTCCCCTAAGCTCTACCAAGATTTCACATAGTCCTACAATATCTAGGAACATTCTGGGTTGCACTAATTTCAGGACCAGTCTTCCTCAAGTGGAAGAGTATGTTGACCCAGCTTCCTTTTGGAGGGTGAGGCAGCTTTTACCATTATTCTGGATTGAAGGCCAGGTCTTGTAGAGGCCCACAAGAGGGTTTATGTCGTTCCTGCTGGAGATGACCAATGATGGTAGAGAGAGGGATCTGTTAGAGGTCTAGGCCTATCATGTCTGTATGGGAATACCAGGATTACCCTGATTAGGGCACCTGATGATGGGATAGCCTGGTAGTCACCAAAAGGGCAATCATTATAGTATGGTAGTCTCTTGCCTTTATCCAGCCTTTATACACCTTACATTATCTGACAGGGATAGGCTTAGAGTGTTTGAGGGAAGTGAAATAGAAAATAAGTAAGGAGGCTATCTAGCAGAAACTGTGTGATTTAGTACTTTGTGTTGTCTTTTTTAGGTTTTTTGACTTGCCTGCTGCACTTACAGAGTTACTGTAGACTATTGCGCACTTTTTACTCTAAGGTATACATTTTCCCCTAATATGTATACATGTGTGTCGGTCCCTGTTCAGGTGCCAGATGCCGGGCTAGCTTCCTGGGTGGGAGACAGATGACCAGGGACTCATGGCTGAGCTGGGAATGCAGTTCAGTCTTTATTGATAAGCAGGGATGCAGTGCAATCAGTCTAATCTCTCTTCATTAGAAAATCCTGTCCTTTATATCTCCTGAGGCGGAAGTGTCAGATCGGAAGAGAAAATACGTAGGATAGGGGGTGGGGAGAAGGAAAAAGCACGCAAACCAGTGAAGATTAAATGTTGGAAAACAGATGTGACTAGGAGAGAGGGTGGAGTGGGAAAAGAGCGCAAACCAGTGGGGATTAAATCAGTGTGGGTCTCAAACAAAACAATTATTATGTAAATAAACCACAGTGTTAAGCAATGCAAGCAAACCGAATGTGATGATCAAAACAGAAGGGGTCTTAGAAACAGAATTAGAAGCAGACCAACACATGTGCACATGTACCCTATCTCATGTGCCCTGATCTATTTTAGGTTCTAAAATTCTGCCATAAAGTGTACCACCTGAAATGGAATTTAGAAGCCCTATGGGCTAGGAAAGGTCTCACCCAACTATTGGAGCTGGAGGGTTAACATCCTCAGCCTGTTGTCTCTGGACACAGTCCAAAGTGAAACATGTTGAGGTAGCACCAGTGGCATTTATTTGGTTGACATCAGCAGATGTCGTATCAAAAAGTATGGATCAAAAGAAGCATGAAGGAAAATGAGCAAAGTCCCAGAGGTTCCATACAAGACCTTACCATGATTTATGTCATTTAATATTATTTACAAATAACTATGTCTTATATACTGACAAGACCAGTTGCTTCTTCTCTTCCAGGTCTAAGATTATAGGTGATTTAATATTTTTTTAAAAGTTACTATTAAAAAATGCATTAACAATTTGAGCCCAGTGTTGAA